>NC_057937.1:23243301-23336973 GCF_018555375.3 Anguilla rostrata
CCAAATTTCTTCAGGCGACGCAGAGCAAAAAGCTTCCTGTTCGCTGAGGTCAGCATGTGGTCCACCTGACTTTCCCAATGCAAATTACTCTGGATGGTGACCCCCAGGACCTTGACAGTGTCACAGACTTCCAGGATGTTCTGGTCAATGGAGAGAGTCGGCAGGGCGGGTGGATGCCTCATGTGGATGACATGTAAAACTTAACATTTCTTTGGGTTGAGTTTCATTTTGTGCTCCTCTACCCAGATATCAAGACCATTCAGGGTCTGTTGGAGGGTACAGGGTAGTTGGAGCTGTTACAATAAATAATTTTAAATCGTCCCGCTGAGATAAAGTCATTTGTTTTGGTCATGGAAATTCAGTTAAAAGTTGTGGAGAAGTCATGGAAAAGTCATTGAAAATCATTGGTGAAAAAGTGTATGAACCCTGTTACTAATGCTCTTCTGGCTGAATAGAAACAAATCCCTGCAGCAATGCTTCAACATCTAGTATAAAGCCTTCCCAGAAGAATAGAGATTGTTATAGCAGCAAAAGGTGGACCAACTCCATATTAATGCCCAGAATTTGGATGTCATGTGTCCACATACTTTTGGCCATGTAGTGTATATACTAACAGGGATATTTTTTCAACCACCACTGCTATGCAAGTCTAATAATGGGGTGACGGGAATTGCAACTGAAGTAGCAAAATGTACATAGACGTAGCACATCATTGAGTGCTGTATTGCTTCTCTGACAGATAGCAGTTTAGTTCCCAAGTGTGAGACAAATCCATGCCACCAGTGAGTCACAAATTATGACTTAAGTCAGACTTGAAGCTAAGTCCTGGACTTGAGTACTACAACACTGGTTTCAGCTTACATTTAGTTTTTTATTTCTTGCTTAGGTCTCCTTGTCCTTGATTTTTGTCTGCCTCTCAACCTTCTTCCCAGGTGATCTGTGCCACCATTGCATTTGGCATGGGCATCGATAAGCCAGATGTGCGGTATGTGATCCACGCCAGCCTCCCTAAGTCTGTGGAGGGTTACTACCAAGAATCTGGGCGCGCAGGCCGGGATGGGGAGATCTCCCAGTGTGTGCTCTTCTATTCTTACACCGACGTCATTCGCATCAAGAGACTAATCAGCAGTATGTACTGCACAAGGCCTGTCTTCATCATCATCCCCTAATTTAAGTGGAGCCTTGTTCCATCAAACTAATACTGCACTCACCTACAGGGAAGCAAACCAAGGAAAAATGTTTGCATAGATATCCTGCTGGAAGAATGTGCATCACACCTCAGCAATTTTAATTTTTTACACTTGAATAATTTGGGGTTTTCTGTTCATCCAAACACATTTTGTTAACTGTTCAAATGTTAACTTGGTTTTTATGTGAGTTTCAGTATGAACTACTCATCATTAATCATATGGGAACATTTAGCCCTTTTCCTAAGAAGGGTTCCCAGCAGTGCGTAAAGGGTTAAAAACAGCTATAGCATTTTCAAGGCCACTCGATCAAAGGGTGAAATCAATCAAGGGTCTTAATTCATGGGCTTGTGAGTAAGAAGTGTTTTTTCTGAGGAAAAACTCCCTTTTCTCTCTACCTCCCATTTCTTTCTGCCACTTTCTGGCTCTCTCCTCTGCAGTGGACAGAGAAGGCAACCATCTGTCGAAACTGACCCATTACAACAACCTCCACAGCATGGTACACTTCTGTGAGAACCTGATGGACTGTAGGAGGATGCAGCTGCTGGGATATTTTGGGGAGCACACATTTAATTCCAACTTCTGCAAGGAGCACCCTGAAGTCATCTGTGATAACTGCGCCCGTCCAAATGTGAGTTTATTCCCCTGTCCTCAGAACCTCAATTCATTTCAAGAATATAAGAACAGAAGAATCACTCGCCTACCACCACAGAGACCCCGGGTTCAATCCCCGGCAGCGGTACTTCCGGCTTGGTCAGACGTTCCTACGAACATAATTGGCAGTGTTCGCGGGTGGGAAGCCGGTGAGGGTATGAGTCCTGATCGTTGCATTAGCGACTCCTACTAGTTGGTCGGGACGCCTGTTCAGCAGGGAGGGGATCTGGGGGAAATAGTGTGAACCTCCGCATGCGTTACGCTCTCCCAGTGAAACTCCTTGCTGTCAGGTGAAAAGAAGCGGCTGGCGACTCCACATGTGTCGGAGGAGGCATGTGGTAGTCTACACCCTCCCCAGGACCGTTATTCACACGGGGAATTGGTATAATGACTAAATTGGGCAGAAAAAATGGGAGAAAAATGGCAACAACAAAAAAAAAAAAAGAGCAGAAGAATGCATTGTGAGGAGAACAGGTCATTGAGCCCATCTAGGATCATAATTGACCTACTTGTTCTCTGTGTATAGAAGTATTGTCATCTTGAAAGGCAACCCTCTGTACTGGAAAGAAATTCCTTCTTTCGGTTATGTAGTTTTTTTTAATTATTACTTTTGAGAAACAGACAATATAATTTGTGTGAGCAAAGAAATATATGTTTTCTGTCCCCCTACGCTGCTCCACAAACATCAAAGTAAACATCCTTGGTCTTCTGACTGGAGAACTGGAGAATCCTGGAGAATTTTCTCTTTTGAAAGATATATTGCTTTATTACTTGAAGACAGCACAGCACATTGGGGGTCAGTGGCCCTGCATGGCTACAGACACACAAAGAGAATGTTCTTTTTGGTTGAACTTTGAATACAATCTGTGATATTGAAATAATTGAGAGAAAATCTTAATGTCTATATAGATAATAGTTGTTGAGGCATGATAGTTGAGATCTAAATTTGTATGGAAGTGGTTCCAGTTTCTAGTGGAAACCAACGTGGTACGATTTGGTTTTGTGACTTGGAAAATATTTCACCTGAAGGTCAACATTGCAGCTGGCGGGATTTGACAATTATTTGTATATAAAATACCACAGCTTGTGATAAGCAGCAAACTACCATTTTTTTAAAACAGATTTAAAAGCTGAGGTGGTTTAGCCCCTAACATATTAATGTTTTGTCTCCTTGGAAAGATTGTAAGACAATAAATATGTTGATAATAATATCATAGTGCTTAGCCCTGCTTCCAACAACATAAGGAAACTTTAATATGTAAATTTGTCCATTTTCAGATAAAACCCTGTCTGCACATCCCCACACTTCACACCTCACCAAATCAGTGCAGCCAGGTTGCCCCCCTCTCTCTCAGCCATGCCCCCCTTTCTTGTAGAACCACTATAAATGTAGACTTTATCTAGTCAGTCAATGTCAGGGGGACGAAAGTGTTTCTTGGGGGAGGATGAGGGGGGTTAACATCAACATCTGTGGTGGTGATTCTGGGGTCGAGATCTGCTTCTGGGCCTGTTTGGTGTGCGCAGGATCTTAAGTATTTATTTTACAGTTCTTTTTGTAGTTTCATCCCTGGTTTTTAAAAACATTCGGCTGCCTTGTTTTTGGACTTTGATCTATGTTTTCTGGGACTATTTTGGGGTAAATACACTGTGGTTTGGTATTTTCTTTCATTCATATCGTGTGTGACTAACCTGTCCTTGTCTGTAACGCTTTTTTTTTGTTTGTTTGTTTTTTAAGGTAGTTGAGCCTCATCTTTAAATCAGACAGGCATATTTCTTGTAACTTTAAAAAAATTTTTAATCTAGTTCTACATTTGATAAAGGTTGATCCAACAGGTTGCTCTGCCTATCATTGAATTTGGTTATTTAATTAATAATTGCTATTTTTGATAATAATTAACAAATTTAATAGGGGTCCACTGATATGAAAATTTATGGCCGATACCAATTTCCGATTATTTGGGGGTAACATCATCTGATGCTGATACCGGTAGTTTTGTGGTTCTCCATAAGTTACTTTTGTTCAACTGTTTAAAATCTTACCTTTCTAAAAAGCACTATTTTAATTACACAACTGTAGAGTAATGGAGTAATGCAACAAATTTATACATTTGTTTTGACATTTCTTCACATTCATCCAATATAAAACGTTAAGTCTTTTAACGTTTGCAAAATATTAGCACATCATGAACACAGGAGAAAAATGTTAATACTTGGTTGTCTGTCCCCTGTGCTAGTGTTAGGGTTAGGAGTTTTAGCTCAAATTCTAGTATGCAGGGCTTGACATTAACACCTGCCAAATGTGGGTAGAATTCGGTAGTGTGTAACTCACTCTTTCTTTTTAGTCGCATTTTCTATGAAAAAAAATCATTGTAGTTTACAAAAGACATCTGAAATAATTCAATCAATTTGGGGTGATACTGCATACTACTGCAACTCCCATGAGCACTGGGTGCACACTGTGTGCTCATCCCATTGGCATCCAGTTTGCTCTTTCCTTGAGCTGGGTGTATAGTTCATGAGAACCTTAGAGTATACACCGATCAGCCACAACATTAAAACCAACTGCATTTTTCTGTTTTTTTCTGATTTAATATTTTATTTTCTCTGTTTGTAATCAAACAATCCACATGTGGTCAAAGTGCAGACTCAGAGCTATTATTAAGGGTAATCTTATACATTTTGGTTTCACCAAGTAGTAATTACAGCACTTTTTATACGTAGTCCCCCATTTCAAAGTTTTAGACAAATTAACATAATGTAAAATAAAAGAGTCATGTTTTGTATTTGGTTGCATATCCTTTGCATGCCATGACTTCCTGATGTCTGTGACCTATCAACATCATCAGAGTCTGGATATCTTATTGTCAGGTTGTCCTACAAGCGATACAAAAACTCTTTGCATTTGAATGGATCTCTATGGGAATTGGGGGGAGGGGCTAGATTCAGCTGTAAATTATGCTGATACAGTATGGAAAACATTTGTTGGCTAAATGGCTTTAAGTCATCAAGGGTCCAAGGTATCAAATGAGCCTCAAACCACCATGCTGCTGCCAGATATGCAGTAGATACTTTTTAATTTTTAATTTTAGATGTGCCAATTTAAAAAAGGTGCAAGAAAATATTAGTAATATTGACTGGGTTAAACTTCTTAACCCCTTAGCGCACATGCCAAATATGGCCAATCCTTGCCCATTTAGGGGGTACCCTATTTAAAGCTTTAACTCCATATGTGAACACCACAGATGCTTGAAAAATGGCTTGGATGAAGCAAGGAATTTGTACCAATTACAATACTAACTTAGATTAGTTTATATTCATAATTTTGGAAGAAATAAAGTGTCACAAATTCAATTGTCTAGGCAAAAAATCTAAAATTAATTTGATCTTTTTTAGTTGTTGCAATGAAATACTGAGAGATTGCATATATACAGCAGGTTAAACTATACATATCATGGATCAAAAACTTCATTAAAAAAACTTCATAAAGAAAGTTCATAAAATCTAAGGGTGGATATGTAGAACTACTAAAGATCTATGAAGCAAAAACTAAGCAGTGTACCCAGCGTCTCCAAATCTATCCAAAATGACTAAATTATGCATTGCTGTAAATCACAACATATTCACGTATTTCACTACAAATCAACTGTTTTGAATCGAGAAACTCACTGATGCATCATTTTCAAGTGAGAATTACAAGCTTTCCATCAGTACAGTGGTCTAAAATATCTAGGGGTCCAGAAACATATCCAAAATCACTCCAAAAATGAATGAAATGCTTTTTGTCCATTATAAAGCATATAAATGAGCCCCTTGTGAAGGTTTAAGATGAAACATTGATATCAGATTACAAAATAATGCAAAAACATATTGTCAGACAATGCAGTACAGTATCTAAATGTGTAATAATTAACTCTTGGATGTATTTCTATACTCTGTACACTCGTATGTTTTCTTGTATGGAGATGGGACGACATGAAAACAATTTTCAACCGTCCACCACGTTTTGGCAATGTTCCAGCTCTCACGTGATCACAGTTGCATGTATCACAAAAACTACTAAACAAACGCTGACATTACAGTGTGAAATATCCTCATTATAACCAATTTAAAGACACTCAATTTCAAAAATAATGTACACTACTGGTCAAAAGTTTTAGAACACCTCAATTTTTCCAGTTTTTTTTTAAATTTACGCAGTTGTCTCAATGTATTCTGAAATTAAAGCATAGAACAAATGAATGATAATTTGGAGATTAAAAAAAATAAATAATGGAATTGTTTTGTTTAACACAATTTATTCAAATTTTTTGACTTCTCAAAGTAGCCACCTTTTGCAGATATACCAGCTGAACACAATCGTGGCATTCGTTCTGCAATGGAAATCAAATATTGTTCGGAAAGATCTTCCCAACACTGTTCCAGAAGTTCCCACAAATGTGTTGCACTTGTAGGTTGCTTTGCTTTCACCATTCTGTCCAGTTCAACTCAAACCAGCTTGATAGGGTTTAAGTCCGGAGACTGTGAGACCATTATTTGAACCCTACCGTCTTGTTCTTTTCTTCTAAGGTAGTTCTGAAATAGCCTAGAGGTATGTTCTACGTCATTATCTTGCTGTTGTATGAACCCCCAACTAGGCGTTGACTAGAGGGTATTGCATGGCACTGCAAAATGCTGTGGTAGCGCTTTTGGTTCAGGGTGCCAGTCACTCTGTGCAAGTCACTAACTCTGGATCCAGCAAAAGAGCCCCAGACCATCACGCTTCCTCCTCCATGTTTGACAGTTGGTGTCACACAGAGCAACCATCCATTAACCTACTCGACGGCATACAAAAACCCTGCGTGATGAAACAAAGATTTCAAATTTTGATTCATCGGCCCATAAGACCTTTTTCCAGTCTTCAGTAGTCCACTGCCGGTGCTTCGTGGCCCAGGCAAGCCTCTTTTTCTTATTTAGCTATTTTAACATTGGCTTTCATACTGCCACTCGACCTGTCAAACCTGCAGCTTGAAGTCTTGTCTTCACAGTTGAAACTGAGTCTTGCTTACTTCAACGACTGTTCAGCTGTGCTTGAAGCTGTTGTCCTGTGAGCCACCTATCACACAAGCTGTTGACTCTCAGAAACTTGTCTTCTGATTCTGTTGTGGCTTTGGGTCTGCCGGACCTCTTCCTGTCAGAGTTTCCTCCAGTTTCCAAGTGCCTTTCGATGGTGTGGAAAACTGTACTCACTGACACCGTGGCTTCCTTTGCAATTTCTCAAAAGGAAAGACCTACACTTTTAAGGGTTATAATGGTCTGTCTGTCTTTCTTTGTTAATTGCCTTTTTCCCGCCATTATTACAGCAATATACTACTTCCTGCAGTGCAATATTGTCCAAATAGTGCTTCAGGGGGTGTGGTAATACAGTCTGTTCCAACACTGATTTTATACAGCCAGAGGGTTTGTTAGTAATTAACAAAAATTGGGACACCTGTAGGAATTGTTTGCATCAACTTTCAAGGCTTAATTTCCTTCCATTGCTGCAGAAAAGCTGTACGTTGTTTACTTTACTTGTTCTCTGACAAAGGCCTTTTTTTTTATAACTCTACGTATTTACATTATTTTTCAGTTTTTGGTAACCTAAATCTTTTTTTAAAACCTCTGGCAGTTACAACTTGCCTTTGTGCCATTTCAGTTCATTCACTGGACTTGAACTGCTTAAATTTCAATTAAACTGGAAAAATGGAGGCGTTCTAAAACTTTTGACCGGTAGTGTATATAACCGAAATATTTTGAGCAGTAATACTTACATAGCAATGATGAAATCTTACCTGTGTTCAGTAGATAGAGACTGAGACAGTAAATCAATGATACAGTTCTATCCGCTTCTACTCCAGAAAACGATGTCAGCTAGGTCTATCAGCAGACATATGGCTTAGATATGCTCAGAAGTCCTCAATAATACTCGTATTTTCCAAGAAATTACTCAAAATCGTTGACAACATTTTGTCAGGTGCAGTGTCTTTTACTGCTACCACAGAGTGAATGAAATGATGAGAAAAAAATCGGTTACGCTGAGCTGTAAAACGCTATTCCAAAAGCAAAATTAGACGTTATACATAGTTAGAAAGCTTATACTCTCACCTACTAATAAATGAATTATCAATCAGGCGAGACTGTACTATAAAGGGCTACAATGCCGTAAACAACACGTGTGGTATTACACGCAGCTATTTTGGAAGGTACCTAGGTGTCACAAATGTGCGTATATTTCACATACAAATTCTTATTTACAATGGCGGCCTGGCAAGCGACAAAAGCCACTTAGGGAAAGGGATATTGTCCATTATATCATGGGTCGGGGTGTAGTTGCTGATGAGACTGCAGGGAGGGGGTCGACCACTAGGGGCTTTGCACTAAGAAGTTAACTGCAAGACTGTGAATGAAAAGTGGGGTAGGTTCAAAAGAGTTGAAGAAGCACTCTCCCCAGTTAACCTCTTAGCGCAAAGCCCCTAGTGGTAGGCACGCCGGCGTGCCGAGATTACTAAACTCAAACATTTGGTGCTACTGCATGCATAGTGTGAGTTAAAAACAGAAACGCGTTGGTTTAGTTTCATTAGTAGACGATGCACGACAACTATGCCGAAAACTGAGTTTTGCAGCCCCACCATTGTCGCTCTGGCCGTTCATTTAACACGCACCCCCTCCCTGCAGTCTCATCTAAAAAACACCCCCCACCCTTGACATAATGGACAATACTGTCTATCTTGGCATTCATAAAAATATTCTTTCATCACTAAAAAATCATATTCCGTCATAGCAACAAGATAAACCCGACAATAGCCCGAAGATATGCCTATACAGCAGTGAAAACGCTGCTCACTGAATAACGAAATAAACGAGACTAGGTTTTAAAAAATGATACCATGTCAGTCTACAGCCAATATCTGGGACTAAATATTGAATAAATATACAACCTTACTGTTGGTTTTATGTGTAGGGATGTCCCTTTTGAGACTGCGTGGTCATATATTGTCTTGGACAATCCATTTGGGAAATATACGTGTATCTGTGACGCCTGGGTATCTTCCAAAATAGCTGTGCGTAATACCACACCTGTTGTTTACGGCGTCGTCGGCCTTTTTAGTACAGTCTGGCTTGATTGACAATTCATTTATTCGGTAGGTAAGAGTATAAGCTTTCTAACAATGTATAACATGTCTAATTCTGCTTTTGTAATAGCGTTTTATAGGCCAGTGTAACAGAAAATATTCTTAGCATCGCATTCACTTACGCATTCACTCTATGTTAGCATAAACATACGCTGCACCTAACGAAACATGGTCAACGTAATTTCTTGGAAAATACTATTATTATTGAGGACTTCTGGACATAGCTAAGCCATATGTTTGCTGATCGACCTAGCTGACATCGTTTTCTGGAGCAAAACAGAAGCGAATAGAACAGTATCATTGATACTGTCTCTGTCTCCATCTACTGAACATAGATGAGATTTCATCATTGCTATGTACTTATTACTGCTCAAAATATTTCGGTTATATACGTTATTTTTGTATCTTTAAATAGGTTAGTGATGTTATATAATGTGGATATTTCACACTGTAATGTAAGCATTAGATGGCAGTGTAATAGTTTTTGTGAAGCATGCAACAGTGATGACGTGAGAGTTGGAACATTGCCAAAACATGGTGGATGGTTGAAAATTGTTTTCGTGTTGTCTCATCCCCATACAATAAAACATACGAGAGTACAGAGTATAGAAATACACACGAGTTAATTATTACACATTTAGGTAATGTACCGCATTGTGTGACAATATTTTTTGCATTATTTTTTAAATCTGATAGCAATGTTTTATCTTAAACCTTCATAAGGGGCTCATTTATATGCTTTATAATGGACAAAAAGCATTTTATTCAATTTTGGAGAGATTTTGGATATGTTTCAGGACCCCTAGATATTTTAAGCCACTGTACTGACAGAAAGCTTGTAATTCCCACGTGAAAATTAGGCAAAAGTGAGTTTCTTGAGTCAAAACAGTTGATTTGTGGTGAAATACATGATTATGTTGTGATTTACTGCATATCCACCCTTAGATTTTAGATTTTATTTTGCACTTGTGGACAAGGAGTTTTTTTATCCAGAACATGTATAGTTTAACCTGTTTAATATATGGAACTTCTCAGTATTTCATAGCAAACTAAATTAGTATTGTAAATGGCACAAATGTCTTGCTTCATTTAAGCCATTTTCCATGTCTTTGTGATGCTCACATCTGGTGTTATAAAGCTTTAAATAAGGTACCCCCTAAATGGGCAAGGCTTGGGCAGATTTGGCATGTGTGCGAAGGGGTTAAACGAGGGTGATAGCGATTAACTGCTGGGTTTGGAATATTCACTTTGCCGACAATTCACACAAGGTGAAGATGATCACCCAGCACCATTTAGAAAGAATGGACATCAACCTGGCCTTCTAAGGGTATGAGTTCACCTAAACCATCCCAGAAATATGTGCCCAACATTATTGTGGAGCCATCAGAACCCTTTGCTATTGGAATACTGTTGTCCATTTGAATTGTCAAACTGCAGTACACCCTCCTTAGGATTCTTCGATCTTCAGATCCTCTTTGTCTATTTTTAGAAATACAAGATTCGAACTGTCACAGAAGACGTAAAGAAGATTGTAAGATTCGTGCAGGACTACTGTGAAAAGGTTGGAGTTCGACAAAGAAAATCTGCACAGCAGAGCAGACTGACGCTTAACATGCTGGTCGACATTTTCCTGGGTAAGAGAAAACAACTGTGTTACAGCAACTGGAGTCTGTCTTCTCTTGCTTACATTTCAACAGATACATTGTACTGAGTGAAACAGCAGACAGTTAGATATATAGGCTCTTAAAAGTAAGCATTCAGCACTTTGTGAAATACATTTATTCAGTTACCATAAGATCTACATGACATTTTATATAATTGTTATATAATGCTTTCTGCAAGTCAGCTTTTTCAATGATAACCCAGCATTGTGCTGTTGCAAGGTGAAGCGCCATCTGATGAGTTTTGAGGCAGTTGTTTGCATATGGGCAGATGTTTCTGTACACTTAAGAATTCTTCCTGTCACATCCTCAATAAAGACAAGTGAGCCAGTTCGAGGGGCAGCCATACAAGCTCAAGCCATTATACTACCTCCACCATTAGTTTTGGCTTGGGCATGTTGCTTTGGATCATGAGCAATTACTCTTTTATTTCCATTCCTTTGGTACAGGTTAATAGTTACCTCGTCTGTCTAAAAGAGTTTGTTCCAGAACTCTACATTTTTAAAAATATAATCTTTAGCAAACTCTAACCTGGCTGTTCTGCTTTTGACCCTTACCGGTGGTTACATCATGAATGGAACCCTCTGAGCTACTGTAGTCTTCTCTTTAGGGTAGTTGTCGATGACACATCAATGAATGCATCCTGGAGCTTGTGTTTGATCTATGTTCAACAGTCGGAAAGGGGTTTTTCTTTACAATTGACTGTATTTTTTGGTAATCCACTACAGTGGTCTTCTGTGGTCTATCAGGTTGTTTGCTATTTCTGAACTCACCAGTGCAGTGACTTTTTTTTAATCAATGTACCAGTTGATTTTGACACACCCAGTGTTGAGAGACAACAGCAAGGGATTCCAAATGCAAATGCCTAGCATCAACTTTAGACCTTTTAACTTTCTTGTGCATTCTTGTGTCATTACTTTGTTTGACTTTTTTTTTTTTTTGATTCTGATTCCCATCCAGCCTTTCTGCTTAGTTTGCTGACTGCATTTCATGTTTGATCACTGACTTGTTCCTTTCAACTCTAATTTTTGCCTTAGACCATCTAGTTTGTTAATTTGATTTCGTGTTTGATCATTCACTCGTTCTTGACCTCGACTCTCATTTTGCTCTCTGCTCACCGTATAGGTTCGCCGTCACTTGTCACCTAGCCAATATTAAAATTCTTGGTTTATGGTCAGAATGGTCTCACGGCATGCTTGTTATCCCGGCTATCTAGCTAGCTAACTACTGAATTGTATTCTAAACAGCAGTTACTATAAACACAATCGTTCACAAACATACGGATGAAAATGCGCCCCGTAGCCATGAGTTAAATGTGGAATGCCTATTCTACTGTCCAAATAAGGACGATTCCGATTTGCGGGATGATTGGCAACAATAAATAAAGCTAGCAACAGTAATTAGAAATGTGATTCACCGTTGCCATCAATTGTGAAATTAGACATTGAAAAGGGGAGGGGATGTAACAACAATTCAAAAGCGAAAGAATAATGTTGCTGTTTAAACTGCTTTAGAATGCTGGATTTTGTAGCGCATTGATTTTAGAACTGTTTAAAAGGCCGAGGTGTCCCTTTACTGAGAAAAATGCCCACCCTTGGACCAATCAGAATCGAGTATTCAGTCAAGCCTTTGTATTAATGATGATATGATATTTGGAAGATGGGGATGAACATCGGGTGCATTACCTTACCTTCGTTGTATAGTAAGTTTGCATTAGGTTGCTAGTTGGAACCAGCCAACTAGTGTAAAATAAGTAAAATAACATGACGCCATGGGTTGATTTTCTTCCTGTCCTCCCCAATGTTTTGAGTAACCAGCCGCCACTGATATATATATATATATATAGATATATTAGGGACGGTGCCAAATTCAAATACCATATTTGGCAACACTTAAATAATGCGTTCTCTGCAAATTTTTTCTCCTCCAAATTTGGCCATTATTTTTCGGATTTGGTTCTATTTTTCCCATCTCTTTGATGCAATTCACTCAGAAGTCAGCACCAAGTTTCTCAATTAGACATACACACACATCTGCAGAGACAGCAAGTGAGAGTTTAACAATAGATAGGCCAGAGCAACGCCATCGGGCTTTGGGAACTTTATAATAAAAATTTCGCCGTAAATGCTATATCCTCCTTTTTGCATGACTTTCCTAAATATTTGGGCTTAAAATAACTGCTTTTTTAAAACTAAAAAAAATCAACTCAGTAAAGACATACAGGCAGTTTGTGCCTTTTTCTTCACAACCCCCTGACAATAGACAACTGGTGCTTTTACCCAGGTGTTAATGTGTTGCTGTCTACTCTGGTACACTGTTCAGCAACTGAATGACCAATTCAGTTCAGCTTTGATACAAGCTTTCCAATCAAGCCCTATCAAACTAACTTTGCATATATAATCACACAATTGTTTCACTGCAATCAGTTGAAGTGAATATAGCCTTTTGGGTGGGAATGAATAATTGTGGAAGCAGTAGTTATAGAAATTATAGGCTTAGAACTCAGCAGAGATAACATTACCAACATATTTTCTGGTTTTCTCTGAAACTGAGCCAGAGCAGCTACATGACAACTGTGTGAAATGTAACCGATTTGTGTGTGTGTGTGTGATCTCTGCAAACCACCAAAGCTGCGCATTTTAACCACATGTGAGTTGTTTGATTACAAATTTAAAATTGTGGAGTACAGCGCTAAATCAAGAAAATGTCTTTGTCCCAAACATTATGGTGTTCATGTGTCTATTGAACTAAAATATGTTTGAATGGCATATTGTCCTTATTAATCATTGTATCACAAGATGGTGGTGTATGGGCCAGTGGATGGCACAGAGCATGTCTATGACACACAGTGTATTTGGTTGAGATACCACTTTTTTTATTTTTCAACCAGCAAAACCCTTGATGTACAGTTGTTTTAGGACAGGCATGGTGATCACAATGGTAACTGCTTTGCTTGCAGGAGCTAGAAGCGCTCGTATCCAGACTGGGCTATTTGGGGTCGGTGCAGCTTACTCCAGGCACAATGCTGATAGACTGTTTAAGAAGCTGGTGCTTGATCACATTCTGGAGGAGGATCTGTATATCACCGCAAATGGCCAAGCTGTGGCCTACATCTCCATAGGACAGAAGGCCAATAGCATCCTGAGCGGCGTCACACAGGTCATATCTGATTTGTTTTCTTTATATTTATCAGTTTTGTTTTAACCCTTTTTGTTCTTCACTGGTTTGGTGTTTAAATAGTTACCTTTTTGGTCTTGGAGATGCTCTTTTATTCTGTTGTTTCTATGTGATTTGTTTCTTTATGTTCCTTCGCCCTTGCATTCTCAATTTATAAAACTGTTTTGTCCCAAATTGTCTCTCTTAGGTGGAATTTTATGAATCGGAGAGTGTGTCCAGTATGAGGAAGCACAAGGCTGCTGTGACTAAGAGTGTGTCTCAGAGGGAGGAAATGGTGCACAAATGTCTGCAGGAGCTGAATGATCTGTGCAAGAAGTTGGGGAAGGTGTTTGGCATTCACTACTACAACATCTTCTCCACTGCCACGCTCAAAAAAATTGCAGGTGAACCACACTTCTGCTTTTACACGGCTAATAATACTAAATAAAAGATTCATGATCAGACCTGTAATAGGCTCATTGATAAAAGCAGACTGTGTAGTCACAGGCTTAAGTTATGTTTCATAGTGGTAACTTGAGAGGAACAATGTACTATTTTAAAGTGTTGATATGCATATATTAGGGGCGAAAAGGTATATGTCCAATAACAAATGTGTATGTGAGTAACCTTGGACACCATTCAGTCACATATAAGTAACTGTGAAAATTGTTGACAGAGACCCTCTCTGCTGACCATGAGGTGCTGCTGCAGATTGATGGTGTGACTGAGGACAAGCTTGATAAATATGGGGCAGAGCTGATTGAGATCCTAAAGAAATATTCCCAATGGCAGGTCCCTGGTGAGTGATATCACATTTATTTTTAATTTGGTAATCTCAAACTCCAGGATATTCTGCAGGTTCAGTACCAGTCCTGAGAGATTGCAGTGCCTGCTGCAAGTTATAGTTAAGGCTCATTCTTTTCGTCTAAAATATTTAGGGGTCCAGAAACATATCCAAAAATGAATAAAATGCTTTTTGTCCATTATAAAGCACATAAATTAGCCCCTTATGAAGGTTTAAGATGAAACATTGATATCAGATTAAAGAATAATGCAAATAATATTGTAACACAATGGGGTACAGTACCTAAATATGTAATAATTAACTCTTGTATGTATATATTTCAATTCTCTGTACTCTCGTATGAATGAATGAATTCATGAATTAATGAATTTTATTATTATTGTGTCATGCATCACACCGATGCCCAGCCTACATGGGCTTATATGGCACCAACATTTTGCATATAACAGATCCAGAGTAAATCCTAAACCTATTAAAATACTACAAACACATATCTGATACATATGCCCTGTACAAAACATTATAGACTCCATAACCAAACCTTCTTATCTTCTTTTTGTATAGGTTTTTGCAACATATACAAAATCTTTACATAAATAATAACACCTCATTAGAGACTAAACAAACAATCCATCTTGCCTTCTTTTCCAGGCTTTTGAGACAAAGTTAGCCATTTTAAAAACATCAAACTTAAATAGCCATTCCAATTTTTCATCATCCCCACCCCCCTCAAAACACTTCAGGATTTCATCTAGACATTTCATGGAAAATTGGTTCTCTTAGATCATCATAATATGTACAGTACAGCATAAAGTGGGATTCATTTTCGATTTCACCCAGATCACATAACAGACATAGTCTTTTTTTTCAATTACATCATTAAATCTGCCTGCCTACTTCAATAGCCAGAGGAAGGATACCGGTTCGTAACTGGGCAACCAGGGACTTTTGGCTTCTGGTTAGGTATGCCATAACATATGGTTCAGGGCCATAGTTTTGCTTAACATGAATATATGCCCTTAATTTTGGTTTCAGCAATATATCATTAGACCACTTTTCTTCAAAGTTGGATAAAAGCTTATATTTAATCATGTTAATATTACACCGAAAGTTATTTCTGTAAATATATTGTAAATCAACTTCCTCAAAAATTGCATCAAGTTCTTTTGTCCATGGGGTGCTGTGTAATTTATCCCAAATAAAGACCTTTTTGGTTATCCTATCCTCTGGCATACTGATCAGGCGGTTCCACAGTCGGACCATCTCACATTTTTGTGGTATAGGACCAGGCACCCACCCCATATCACCCTGAATAGCTAGAACTGGAGCAAATTTATGTACACTGTTAGGATATTTTGCCCTTATTCGTGGAGTCAAATGCAGGATGATGAAGAACACGCTGACAAAGTTTCCTCAGAGGATTTGTTGTTTAATTCAATGCGCAAGGGAGAGACAGACCCAGCACATTCGGGCGCTGCGCTGAGAGAATCTCTGCCGATCATGCTGTGTGGTGTCTGGATATACAGTTTGGGGTCATACATATCAAAAGGTTGAGTTAAGTGGCGGGCCGGAGACAAATGGTCTTGTCCCTTCCTGGGGACCCTCGCAGACATTTAGCATAGGAACGTGACATCCTTGCCGCAGACACTAGAGGTGTTATACTGAGACGCACTACAGAGGGGCTAGACACAGAGGCATGCAAACTACAGACACAGTAATGGCAGAAACAGAAACACAATACACTACATATAATATATATATGTATACTACATAAAACTGGGAACCTATCAACACCAAGAAAACAACGTATGGCTCTGTTCTGAATAGAATTGGCATTTTTGGATTCTTTAAATACCCATATGCCAACAGCATAATTCAGTACAGGAGAAACACAGGCATCATAAAGTTGTGAATATGTTGAATACCAAACCAAGATCTTTGCACACTTTTAATTTATTAATCACTGAGCCTAACACTCTCCCAGCCAAAGTCGCTAGGGATTTTATCCCCCCCTCGTAGGTCATAAATTCATCCAGGGCAAACCCCAGGTATTTATACACACTAGCATATTCTAGTGGTGATGGTCCAAAAGTGATATTTTGTGTACTTCTTGCTGTACCCTTTTTCTTGAAATGCATTATCTGGGTTTTACTCTGATTTATTGTTAATCTCCATCTAGAGCACCATAAGTTTAAGGTTTAACATATTTAGTAAGTCAACTTCAGATTCAGCAATAAGGACTCTAACATCTGCATAAAGTAAAATACCAAGTGGTGTATCCTCCAGACTTACACCTAGGTTTGCATCCTTAATTTGTTGAGGCAGATCATTCACATATAAAGCAAACAGAGTTGGAGAAAGAATGTCTCCTTGTTTGACTCCAAAGGGAGAGGGAAACCATCGAGTAAACATGTTTATCTCTACACAGGCGACTGGAGAACTGTATAAAGTTTTAATTGCTTCGTAGAATTTACCATCAATCCCAGCTTTAATAAGCTTGAAGGCAAGCAGATCTCTATTGACCCAATCAAAGGCCGTTTGGAAGTCGACAAAGCAAACAAATGTAGATTTGCCTTCCTCTATTCTGGCTCTAATTACAGATGATACTGAATAGATATGATCAATGCAAGCTCTATTTTTCCTAAATCCATTCTGCTCATCAACAAGATATTCTGTCATTTCCAAGTACTGAATTAACCGGTTATTCAAAATGTTCGAGTATAATTTATAAACTGTACTTAAAAGGCTGGTGCCCCTATAGTTAAGGGGAACCCTTGGATTATTCTTAGCGGACTTTGGGATCTGTTTAATAATAGATTTATACCACACAGAAGGAATGATGCTATATTCAAAGCAAGTTTGAAACAGACAGCATAACACCACTAATAATGATGGAGACTTTAGGACTTCATTTGGGATTCCCTCTAACCCAGATGCTTTCTTTAACTTTGCCCTATCAACAACACACTTTATTTCCTCCCGTGTGATATTATTATTCAAGAATTGATTTGGGATGTACCCAGATTGATTCATGGTTTTCTCCACCTCATAATTTGCATTACATGTATCTTTTAGAAAAGTATCATCAAAAACCGGTGGAATATGATTTCCAGTCTGCAAAATCATTTTCCCATTTTCCAAGAACAAGCTCTTTTTTATTCTCAGGATCACCATTACTTAATACAATTTCCATTGGAATTTTAGTTGATCTCTTAGGGCCCAATTTATTTATTTTGTTCCAAAACTGTTGTGGATTGCTGCATTGTAATTGGTCTAGATGTAAAGCTTGTCCTCTCCTGAATTTCCTTTTATAGAATCGCAATCTCTTGTCAAAAGAAAATTGAGTTTGCCTAAATTTTTCCTTTAAGAGTCTTTTAGTCTTTTAGTTAGTATGTTTTCTTGAATGGCGATGGGACGACATGAAAACAATTTTCAACCGTCCACCACGTTTTGGCAATGTTCCAACTCTCACGTCATCACTGTTGCATGCATCAAAAAAACTACTAAACTACCAACAAACGCTTACATTAGTGTGTAATATCCTCATTATAAAATACCACTAACCTATTGAAAGACACTGAATTTCAAAAATAACATATAACCGAAATATTTTGAGCAATAATACTTTCATAGCAATGATGAAATCTTATCTGTGTTCAGTAGATAGAGGCAGAGACAGTAAATCAATGATACAGTTCTATCCGCTTCTCTCTTACTCCAGAATACAATGTCAGCTAGGTCTATCAGCAAACATATGATTTAGCTAAGCTCAGAATTCCTCAATAATAATAGTATTTTCCAAGAAATTACGAAAAATCATTCACAATGTTTCGTCAGGTGCAGTGTCTTTTACTGCTACCACAGAGTGTAAGCGATGATGAGAAAACTTTTGGTTATGCTGAGATATAAAACGGTATTCCAAAACTAAAATTAGAAATGTTATACATCGTTAGAAAGCTTATACTCTCACCCACTTGAATAAATGAATTGTCAGTCAAGCCAGACTGTACTAAAAAGGGCAACAACACTAAACAACATGTGCGGTATTACGCACAGCTATTTTGGAGGGTACCCAGGCATCATGAATGCGTGTATATTTCACAAACTGATTGTCCAAGACAATATGTGACCACTCAGTCTCAAAAGGGACATCTCTACGCGTAAAACCAATGGTAAGGTTGTATATCTATTCAATATATTGTCTGAGATATGTACTGTGGAATGACAAGGTATAATTTTTGGAAACTTTGTCTTGTTTATTTCATTATTCAGTGAGCAGCGTTTTCACTGCTGTATTGGCATATCTTAGGGCTATTGTCAGGTGTATCTTGTTGCTATGACGGAATACGATTTTTGAGTGGTGAAAGAATATTTTTATGAATGCCCAGATAGACCCATTATGTCATGGGTGGGGGGTGTAGTTGCAGATGAGACTGCAGGGAGGGGGTGTGTTTTAAATGAACGACCAGAGCGACAATGGTGGCACTGTGAAACTCCGTATTCGACATAGTTGTCATGTATCTTCTACTAATGAAACTAAAACAAAGCGTTTCTGTTTTTAACTCATACTTTCGTTGCAGTAGCACTGAACGTCTGAGTTCAGCAATCTCTGCACGCTGGCGTGCCGACCAGTAGGGGCTTTGCGCTAAGATGTTAATTACTTTTAAATACTTTTTTAATTATTATTTTAAATACAGCATTTACAATTACTGAGTATTTAAATTATAAAATGTATTAGAAAATACATTTAAGGAGCATTTGCATGTATTTGCAATTACGTTCAAATATGTCTTTTAAAAAAATATTGAATTTTCAAATACAAAGTGATTGATTTAATGGAATTATTTGAAAATACTGTTAACAGCATAAGGACAGTGGTGCAATGTGCAATTGCACCAAGCTGTTTTAAAGACTTGAAAAGCACTGGATATGCAAGAACCCATCAGCTCTGAAAGTTGAGCAATTTGTCTAATTGGACAGTATTTTGACGAGAACACGTCAGGTGACTGCTGACGGCCCCAGTCCAATCATTACGGATTTTTTTGCACGGATTATCTTTGTTAATTGGTAGTGAATATGCACGGCTTAATTCTATTTTATCAGTGTCTAACCTTACAAAATGTAAAAGATGGAACTGTACATATGGCTGTCGACCGCTCTGACAACAGAAAAAAAGAGGAAATACAGTAAAAGGCCACTAACTTCAAAAAGATTGTACTGGTACAAAAAAACTGGCAAATAGCTTTCCCAGAAGTCTCAGTTTACCATCTTGCCGTGCAAAGACATGTACGGGCAGGCTACTGTCTTTTAAAATTGCCAATGTAGGCTACCCTTGCCCATAATCCGAATTTAAGCCCTAGCCCCTAGTTGTTCCCTTGGAATGCCCTCAGTATTATAGCTCGCTGACATCACACCGTGGATCACTCACAAAGATTGTAGAAAGAAGTCTGGGATATTTTAAATATTACAAATTTTTTAGTTGTATTTTAATGTGTTAAAATACAACTAAAAAAGGCTCAATACTATTTGAAAAAGTTTTTGGTTTCCCAGGAAAGTATTTATTTAAAGGAATGTATTTTTAAATACTATTTGTGAAAGTTGGTTTTCCATTAAAAGACTTTAAATAAATCAAATACAAAGTATTTTATGTGTAAATGTATTTGAAAATACTTCAAATATGTATTTACATACAAATATGTATTTGTATTTGAAAATGTATTTGGCCCAGGTCTGGCTGGAACCCTATTGTTTTTGTTGTGATGGTTTTTTTCTGATGTTCAAGGACGCTAGGAGACACTAGGTTGTTTATTATTTTCACTGTTAATATAGGTATTCAATCCCCAGCCCTAGTCTGCAATTGCAAAAACCAACCATCAAATCATGAACCCTGTGGTCTATTGTGTATCATACCGAATTGTGGGCTGATTGTATCCTTACATCCTTGTTGAACAGTGATGCTCAGACAGCTATTTCTTTGGCGAAGAATCTGATGGGGAAGATTCACCAGCATTAGCCTACTAACAAAAATTTGACACTAGCTCAAATATTTTCTGCAAATTAGCATAGCCTGTTACAGTAACACAAGCCCTAAAACAGCATAATTGCTATGAATATTAGTTGCCCTTTGTCATGGTACTTTTCGCTACATATTTTATTCAGTTACAGCTGTCATACTGTACCTTTCATAATGTTTGGGACAAAGATATATTTTTCTTGATTTGGCTCTGTACTTAACCATTTTAAATTTGTAATCAAACAATTCACCTGTGGTTATAGTCTTAGCTTTTATTAAACGGTATTTTTAATGCATTTTGGTTTTACCCAATGTAGAAATTACAGCACGTTTCATACATTGCCCTCCCCCCATTGTAACTTTTCAAATTTGGGATGGTCCACATTCATTTTATGATGATTAAAATTGTTCCTTTGGATGATTCTTGGACGATGGCAAAAAAAGTTGGTCTGGAGCCTTGGTTGCTGTGTTAGATTGCATTTTGTTCTGATGCAGAAATTGTGCTATTTACATTAATTCAAGGTTTATTGGCTTGTAAACTGTACGAATTAGTCGCGCATATGGGTCTCAGCAAAACAATATTTGTATGGCGTTGATCAGGGGTGGGTAGGGAGGGTCATATCTGTTAGTGGATTTAATGCCAACTTCTGCTCTGAATTGTTTCATTAGCTCAGTGATTTATTTAGAAAATCATATTTTAGCTGCATTTTGTGATAAGTTCAATGGAACAGTTGAAAACTCCCAGATGAAAAATCTTATTGTGGTCTAAGCTACAGTTAAACCAGGATTTAATGTATTCATATAATTAGTGTTCAGTACAATTGGTGACAACAAAAACCTGCATAAACATCAGTCTGGCAGGAATGGATTTGACCACCCCTGGTGTTGATTGCTACTCAGGTTATTGAAATTGCTGTTTCAACCACTTTTACGTTTTGGCATGTAACTCTTGAGCCTTTTGGCCTAGAATGAAAATGTTTTTTTTTCAGCAATTTGTTGGGTCTAGCCGCAACAGATGGTGCCAAGCATTTTCATTTCCGTGTTGCTAGTTTTTCCATTTAGAAGTTTCTTCATAACCTTTAAACAACAAGGGAGTGGCCAATTTTCACATGACTTATAACTCCTGAAGGAAATATCCGATCATCATGAAACCTGATATATGTAACATCTAAATCATTTGAGGTTACATATATTTATATGCCAAGCATGCCACTCATTTGCATGCTTGGCATATAGATGCTGCTATTATAGAGAATTTTGGAGAAATGCTGTTAACTCCTAACCAAAATAGCTGTTCAAGTTCAACTTGTACATGCTGGATCTTTGTGACAGGTCCTATCAAATCTTAAATATAGGAGTTGTCATTGTGAAAAATATAGCCGCCATCAGTCAATGAAATTTCAGCGGCCTTTAGACACACTTGCCAGCTATCAGGCAGCATAAAATTTGGTATACATTGTGGTGCCAGGAAGGGAATTAGGGTGCTGCTCACCTGGGGGCAGCACCGGCCCTACAGACAGGAATGGTTAATTGCGATCACATTAGCTGTGGCCTATTGCTTAATTATGAGCTCTATAAGAGGCCTGGCTCCCAGGACTAGAGGACAGAGGCGTTTGGGAGTTGGGGAATGCACAGTATGGTGGGTGTGTGACAGTTTTTGTGGTTCTGGTTTTGGTCTTGGTTTCTTTTCCCTTTGAAGTTTTGGTTGCCAGACTGACCATTCTTTAGTTCTTGAATGTTTCTGTTGTGATTTTTTGGACAAATAAAAGGCGGTAAGCCAAACACTTTTTTTTGTTTCCCTGTCTGTCCACCACATGAGCAGTGGCCACCCCCAGCCCTGACTCACAACATCCTACCTGGCATTCAGTGCCAGAACACCAAATCTGAGCTTTAATTTCACGAAAGCGATTTGCAATGATTTTTATTCACAGATTGTTATATCTTGTCAAAACTTGTTTCATGAAAATGCATTGCTTGCAAATCGCAAATACAACTGTGAGGACTATAGACCTCTCACACGGTTAATGCCATACCACATGCTAAATACATACATTATAATTTTTCAGAGTTTCTCTGTTTGCACGGGGTGATGACGATGCAGCCTGAAAGCATCTGCACTGTTGTCAGTGCCACAGCTGCTCTGCAAAACATATGGGCTAAGAACAGAGTACCGCTTCCAATGGAAGCGCTAGGCTGAAGTGAGACATCAGAGGTAGCCTGCTGCCAACAACGATATGACTGGCTGACTGATCCGAAATCACATAATGCAGTTGATCCAAAAGCACTAAGCTGATATATAGTCTGACTATAACCTAACTATAGTCAGATAGAGGCATGACGAGCAGGTCAATGAACCTGTAAGTTATGTAGTCAAATACTAAATGCTTTATTGTCACTGAAAATGCAAAAATTCTGTAAATGCAGTATTTATTGTAAGTAGCAAATATATGAATACACTTGAGAGGCCGATCTCTCAAAAAGGATTAATTTATGTACTCGACATAAATTTATATTGATTACCGATACGCAGGTGGACATTTAATTATGTACTAACATTTAAGTCTGTTTGTATGATAGATGCATACAGACCTGTTATAAGACTGCCTTTGTGTTTAGATTGCCATCTGATGCCAGTATTGCATCATACATTAAGATAAAGTATTTACCACTTTCTACTCCAAGTCTTTTTGGATCCCATTCCCCTGCTGTTTTATAAGTGGTCATTTAATTATTGTGCATTACTTAGAGGATCCCCTCTTTCCCAAAGTGTTTACATTTATTTAAGTGTAAGCTGCACAGTTATTATTATAAGCAGGTCAAAATGCTGCATGTTCTTAAAATTGCTTGGAGTGTATTTACTTGTGAATTCTATTATTTATCAAAACTAGTTACTGGCATGTCAAAATGGTAACATTTTTACATATGTAACAATAAAACATATAACAATAAAACATGTTTTAGAAAACTTAGAAACTGATGTTTTTTGGGTAAAACTAGTACAAGTATAATAGTATATAGTATATTGTGCAAGCGACAATATAATACAAAATTTTAATATTTGCACGTGTGATTATGTAAAGATGCGTAGTTAAGCTATTTTGGCATTGTTTAGTTAACACTCATGGCACACTTTCTAGATTTGTGTCCGTCAGACTGGACTCGGATTCTCCTTTTAAGTTTCAGTTTCGGCAGCTTCTTGTCGTTCCCCTGTACTGTCTACACCGTTCAGCCCACTAAAAGCTGGCGATTGTTCTCCATAGAGGTCGTTTATAATGGCGCTGTGCAGTGAGATTTTTGGTGCCGGTCCTCCAGCTTTTGGGGGAGACCCATCTTGTTGCTTGTAAGAGGTCTTTCTACTTTTTCTTGACCTCTTCCTGTGTTCTGCATCCAACTCCTGTTTCTCTATAGTTGTTAACGGTTTCCTAACTGCCTGCTTTTTCTGATTTGTTACTGAGTTGCTATGTTTGGACGTGACTATTGGAATATAATTTGAGTACAATCATATTATTGAAATTTTTGTGTATGAGTAGTTCATTTATCGCTTTTTGTTTCTGTGATTGTGTGTTATGTTATGAATATGTTAGTAAAATAAATAGATCAATATTAAATAAATGAATTATTAAATAAACAAATAAATACTAGCTGACACTATTAAGGAGTAGCTGTATTTGGTGCCAAGCAACACGCACTGCCTAGAAACATTCACATGATAGAATGCATCAACATGAATGCATTGTCTACCCTGGACTTACCCTGCGCCTAGTCATATTTTTGCAAATTGGTGCAACTGGTGTAAATATCGAACACAGCTTCAGACATAGCTATGACAGACAGTTAAGTTGACCTTTTTTATGTCCACCTGGAGCACCCAGCCCTTGAAACATATAGTGGTTTAGAGTTTCATTTGAGGCTGCCGCCGCGAGAGGTCTTCCCGGCAGAGGCAAATTTGCATCTCTTTTCTTTGTATTTCCACAGGAACTATTGTTGTTCACAAAACCACCACCAGGTGGCAAATGTGAGCACTCAAAACCATTTTTCCCATGGTGCCAGTTTCTGTGTGCCGTGGGAAAAATGGTTTTGAGTGCTCACATTTGGCTATGCGTGGCGAATTGTGGTCACTCACTCACGGACCTTTAAGGGAGGTTTGGTGGGACGCATGCACAGGTGGTGCTTGGTTAAGTAGGACGCATTTGCAGCTGGTACGGCACAACATTTTTAAGCACAGCTTTATTGCCTAACGTTACTTTAGCTAACCCTACCATGTTCACGTTTCGCCTACTTTAGCTAACCTATTTAGGTAACCACCGATACAGATATATGGACACACGGAGGACAACAAATAACGTTACAGAGGTGAGGACGTGCCATAGCTAGCTAGCTAGCTATATAGTATGGAGGGCAAAACAGAGCTTTAGAATGTCGTCGGCAGTGTATGCACGTGAGCTTGAAAACACATTTCTCATAGAAAAGGTAGTTTGTAGCCTTTTTTTAGTTCATTACAGTGGTGGTAGAAGTGACAAGAAGTAAATGGTACTGTGCTGTTAGCCTTTTAATGTAAAGGTTAATGTAAAGTAGCTAGCACAATCTGAGAGTACTAACCGATAAAAATGTACAGTGAAAGGTACTTGCTCAATTGAACGGTAAATATGAAAAACATTTGATTACAGTCTGGCACCGAAATTTACACCCTCAATAAATGGCAAAACTCCCAGTAGAAGATTGAATTAAATGTTTTAAAGTTATGTATTTTCTGAAACGTTATCGATTTTGCTTGGCCACAGTGAGTGAAACTAGGCAATCTGAGCGTATAGTTTCTACGTAAATTACGTCAAAAAGATTCAGCCTTGTTGTTTGCTACCTAAACTTCACAGCACAGTCATTGCCGTTATCATGATTGTAGTATGATGAAGTGTCTATTTTCAAAATCCATTTAAACCTTTCACAAATGACCTGGGACTTTGAAGTTATAAGGCGGGATGTATCAAGTCTCCAGTGAAAATATTGACCTGGCTATATCAGTCCAAATTCTGAGAGAACCAACTGCCATATACGAGCATGTAAAATCAACCAAAGATTATAGTTTGCCAAGTTGCGCCGTGGGTCTGGACGGTTTCATGCTTGTTGACAGCTAACACTTCGACTGCGGGACTCATGAGCAAACTAGAACAGTTCTTTGCGTCAAATTACCTCTGCTCTTAATTTAACAGGGAAGGAGGAAAATACATTTTAGTGACAAGCTGTAAAAAGGGACATGCTTGTTACCCATAACATTTTTGTGTGTATTTGAGTGAAATGTCCGTCTATAAACAGTTACTTAATGAGCTTTGTGGTCAGACTGTAAAACTTAACAATACGCTAGTCAGATCATTTCGAGCACAGTTTAGCGTCATCCATGTTAGTTTCACTTTGGATGTAGGGGAGAGTCGGTATAAGTGTAACGCATCATAAATGTAACACTGTCAATAACTTTTTGTCCACTGCTGCTAAAGTCACCATTTGAAGATTGTATACGTGCAGTTCAGTCCTATATGAAATTAATGGAAAAGAAACTGGCCACCTGCATTAATTTATAAGCACGCACCAGATTGGTCTGTATAGTAGACTATTTGCTTTTGCTATTTAGTTTTGTGTTTGTTTTTAATTCATAAATGGGTCATGGACAAATTAATCTAACTTCATTTATTTCATGTAAAATAACCTAATCTTGGTTGAAATGGAATGGTCTGTTGTCAATGAGATAAATGCATCCCTTTGCAATGATGCAAAACAATGAACATAACTTAATTCACGGGTCAGTACATTGTCGTACAACAGTAGGCTATGGAAGTTTTGATGTAGGCTACAATAATTTACGGTAATGGTAATAAAAATCTAGCATAAATTATCAGACATGATTAAACTGTGAACAACTAAAACGGGAGATTACTGACATGCCAGAGCTGTTTGAAGTAAAATTTCACAGTAAATATTTTGAAAATTTTTAACTGGCAGTAGAACTAGCAATACTGCAAGCTGAGACCCACATACTTCTGTATTTACTTGATTAACCTCTTAGCACAAAGCCCCTAGTGGTCGGCACGCCAGCGTGCCGAGATTACTGAACTCAGACATTCAGTGCTACTCCAACCAAAGTATGAGTTAAAAACAGAAACGCATTGTTTTACTTTAATTAGTAGACGATACACGACAACTATGCCGAATACGGAGTTTCATAGCGCCACCATTGTCGCTCTGGTCGTTCATTTAACACGCATCCCCTCCCTGCAGTCTCATCTGCAACTACACCCCGCACCCATGACATAATGGACAATATTGTCTATCTGGGCATTCATAAAAATATTCGTTCACCACTAAAAAATCGTATTCTGTCATAGCAAGAAGATAAACTCGACAATAGCCCTAAGATATGCCAATACAGCAGTGAAAACGCTGCTCACTGAATAACTAAATAAACGAGACTAGGTTTTAAAAAATGATACCATGTCATTGTACAGTCAATATCTGGGACTAAATATTGAATAAATATACAAGCTTACCATTGGTTTTACCCGTAGAGATGTCCCATTTGAGACTGAGTGGTCATATTGTCTTGGACAATCCGTTTGTAAAATATACGGGCATTTGTGATGCCTGGGTACCTTCCAAAATAGCAGTGCATAATACCACACGTGTTGTTTATGCTGTTGTTGCCCTTTTTAGTACAGTCTGGCTTGATTGACAATTCATTTATTCAGTAGGTGAGAGTATGTGCTTTCTAACGATGTATAACATGTTTAATTTTGCTTTTGGAATAGCGTTTTATAGGTCAGCGTAACCAAAATTTGTCTTATCATCGCATTCACTTACGCAGTAAAAGACGCTGCACCTAACAAAACGTGGTCAACGATTTTTCGTAATTTCTTGGAAAATACTATTATTATTGAGGACTTCTGGGCATAGCTAAGCCATATGTTTGCTGATAGACCTAGCTGACATCGTTTTCTGGAGGAAGACAGAAGCGAATAGAACAGTATCATTGATTTACTGTCTCTGTCTCCATCTACTGAACATAGATAAGATTTCATCATTGCTATGTAAGTATTACTGCTCAAAATATTTCGGTTATATACATTATTTTTTAAATTGAGTGTCTTTACATGGGTTAGTGGTATTATATAATGTGGATATTTCACACTGTAACGTAACCGTTAATTGGTAGTGTAATAATTTTTGTGAAGCATGCAACAGTGATGACGTGAGAGTTGGAACATTGCCAAAATGTGGTGGACAGTTGAAAATTGTTGTCATGTTGTCCCATCCCCAGACAAGAAAACATACGAGAGTACAGAGTATAGAAATACATACAAGAGTTAATTATTACACATTTAGGTACCGTACCGCATTGTGTGACAATATTTTTGCATTTTTAATCTGATAGCAATGTTTCATCTTAAACCTTCATAAGGGGCTCATTTATATGCTTTATAATGGACAAAAACCATTTTCTGGACCCCTAGATATTTTAGGCCACTCTACTGACGGAAAGCTTGTATTTCCCACTTGAAAGTGATGCAACAGTGAGTTTCTTGAGTCAAAACTGTTGATTTGTAGTGAAATACGTGAATATGTTTTGATTTACAGCAATGCATAATTTAGACATTTTGGATAGATTTGGAGACGCTGGGTACACTGCTTAGTTTTTGCTTCATAAATCTAGTAGTTCTACATATCCACCCTTGGATTTTATTAACTTGTGGTCAAGAAGTTTTTGATCCAGCACATGTATAGTTTAACCTGCTGTATATAAGCAATCTCTCAGTATTTTATTGCAAACTAAAAAAAGTGCAAATTCATTTTTGAATTTTGTGGCACTTTATTTCTTCCAAAATTATGAATATAAACTAATCTGCATTAGTATTGTAAATTGTACAAATGTCTTGCTTCATTTAAGCCATTTTTCAAGTCTCTGTGGTGTTCACATCTGGAGTTATAAAGCTTTAAATAAAATGGGCAAGGATTGGCAAGATTTGAGGTTAAGGTGACAAGTAGAGCAGGTCATGTTTCGCTGGTGATGTGTCCTTTAGAAGAGCTATGAAAAATGGCAATGAATTAACCTGGGACAAACTTAAATATTTTGTCAGTTTTTGACAAATTATCTTCTAAGAGGGAATAGTTATTCGTTCACTGAGCAAGGCCGACTTATGAAGGAATACCACCGCATAGCTACTGACTAAAGTTGATGCAATGCAACTAAGTTCTGAACGTTTCGTAATACAGAGAAAAATAATTAGAAATAGCCTCAGATGCTCAGAATGGTTCTCAGAACTGATTAAGTGACTCCACTGACATAGTTGCCTCAGTGAGGCGTGTTTCTTGTGGTAGGCCAGTTGAACGGATAGCATTAACATCAAACTCAATATGAATTGTTTGAAACAGGTAGCCTAACTATAACAACTTTGCTGGCATATTAGCTAGCTGATCAGCTAAGAACATATAGTATTCATAAGCAAATTGCTTCATTGTTAGATTTAAAAATTAACTGGTTGTAGAACCGTGCTTCATGCAATGCATCGACATTGACGGTAACCCTGAGCTACCAATCCATCGCAAATGGACAGTTTTTGGCTGCATCTTTCTCCTAACTGGTTGCCGGCCGGGTCAGAACAGTGTTACCAGTTCCAGTTTAGTTTTATTAGGCCTTTAGAGTTCAATGGAGAAAACCGGCAGGTCAGTTAGAGCATTTTCGCGCTCGTTCATATTGGGCATGTGACGCTTTACAATTGTGCGTCTATTGTTCCCTAACCTGAATGTAGGCATAGCATCTAAAAATGCAGCTAAAAGCGCTGAAGGCACACTTACGTCAGCAGTTAATTACCTTGTTTGTTTTGAATATTAACACGGTAGATAGAGTGATTAAATAAAAACGACTTCATACTTTTCTCACAAAAGAGTTGATTGGACTATTGTCACCAGCCGTGTTTTAGTCTGTGGCCGTCTTCACAGGGTTCTGCATCTTCAACCATTAAAGGGCTGGGTGATACCTATAATTTGTTATGTGATATAGCCTAGCTGTGCAATTGCTGTGGTCACAGCCTATGAGCTAGATTTCTGTAACAAAGTGTGATATACTGATACAGACACGCATTTTTCAATCACAGCAATATTTCTAAAATAATCATGAGGCCCCCTAAACTGGCTCCACACCCCTTGTCCTAATACTCAAGCTCCGCCACTGGGGAGTGGTCAAAGATAACGTGTTTTATGTGCAATGATTTTAAAATGGTAATAAGTCCCTTATTGCCTATATAACAAAAACACTATAATAAGAAAATAGTTTTGCAACATAGCCTATTGTTTCATGCTATTTTGACTCAGATTCTCACGTTCCAGCTACATCAAAATAGACACAGGTTTAATACAATTATTTATTAACGTACAAACAGAACATACACAAACTAATCTAAATGGGGAAACTGCTAAATACGGGAAGGTAGGGGTGCGGTTACGTGTGCACACGTGTCCCTTTGTGGACGAAAGGGGAAAGGGTAAACGGTGGGTTGGTCACGTATGTGTGGGGTACAGTGTAACCGGGGTGGCTGAATAGGGTTGCAAAATTCTGGGAATATTCAAGGATGGAAACTTTCCATGGGAATTAACGGGAATTTATGGGAATTAACCCCTTAGTGCACATGCCAAATCTTGCCAATCCTTGCCCATTTAGGGGGTACCCTATTTAAAGCTTTATAACTCCAGGTGTGAACATCACAGAGACTTGAAAAATGGCATAAGTGAAGCAAGACATTTGTACAATTTACAATACTAATGCAGATTAGTTTATATTCATAATTTAGGAAGAAATAAAATCCCACAAATGCAATTGTCTATTCGAAAAAGCAAAAATAATTGCTCTTTTTTAGTTTGCAATGAAATACTGAGAGATCCCATTTATAAAACAGGTTTAACTATACATGTCCTGGATCAGAAACTCCTTGGCCACCTATGCGTTAAATCTAAGAGTGGATATGCAGAACAACTAAAGGTCTACAGTATGAAGCAAAAACCTAGCAGTGTACCCAGTGTCTTCAAATCTATCCAAAATGTCTAAATTATGCATTGCAGTAAATCACAACATATTCACGTATTTCACTACTAATCAACTAGTTTTACTCAAGAAACTCCCTGATGCATCATTTTCAAGTCCATCAGTACAGTGGTCTAAAATATCTAGGGGTCCAGAAACATATATAAAATCTCTCCAAAAATCAATAAAATGATTATAAAGCATATAAATGTGCCCCTTATGTAGGCTTAAGATGAACCATTGATATCAGATTTAAAAATAATACAAAAATATTGTCACACAATGTGGTACAGTACCTAAATGTGTAATCATGAACTCTCATATGTATTTCTGTACTCATAAGTATGTAATGTTTTCTTGTATGGGGATGGGGCAACATTAAAACAATATTTAACCGTCCACCGCGTTTTGGTGATGTTCCAGCTTCTACGTCATATCTGGTGCATGAAACACAAACACTACTGAGCTACCAACAAACACTTGCGTTACAGTGTGAAATATCCTCATTGTAAAATACCACTAACCTATTTGAAGACACTCAATTTCAAAAATAACGCCTTCAACCAAAATATTTTGAATATTAATACTTACATAGTGATTATGAAATGTTATCTGTGTTCAGTAGATAGAGACAGACAGAGAATCAATGCTGTCGTTCTGCTCTTCTGACTTACTCCAGAAAACTATGTTGGCTAGGTCTATCAGCAAACATATGGCTTAGCTATTCTCAGAAGTCCTCAATAATAATTATTTTTTCCAAGAAATTACGAAAATCATCGATAACATTTCACCAGGTGCAGTGTCTTTTACTGCTACCACAGAGTGAATATTCTAGGTGGTGATGATGAGAGAGAACCTTCAGTTGCGCTGGGCTATGAACACTATTCCAAAAGTAAAATTAGACATGTTATGCAATGTTAGAAAGGTTATATTGTCACCTACTGAATAAATTAATTGTCAATCTGGTATTATGCACAGCTATTTTGGAAGGTAACTAGGTGTCACAAATGAGCGTATATTTTGCAAACGGATTGTCCAAGACAATATATTACCACTCAGTCTCAAGAGGGACATCTCTACATGTAAAACCAATGGTAAGGTAGTATATATATTTCAGATATTGACTGTAGAATGACATGGTATAATTTTAGAAAAAATTTGTCTTGTTTATTTCGTTATTCAGTGGGCAGCGTTTTCCCTGCTGTATTGGCATATCTTAAGGCTATTGTTGCGTTTATCTTGTTGCTATGACGGAATACAAATCTTTAGAGGTGAAAGAATATTTTATGAATGCCCAGATAGACACTATTGTCCTGTGTGTCATGCGTGGGGTATGTAGTTGCAGATAAGACTGCTGGGAGGGAGTGCTTGTGAAATAAACATCCGGCATGACAGTGGTGGTGCTGTGAAACTCCGTATTTGCCATAGTTGTCCTGAATCCTCTACTAATAAAACTAGAAGACAGAGTTTGTGTTTTCAACTCATAGTCTGGTTGCAGGAGCAATTAAAGTCTGAGTTGAACAATCTAGCTACGCTGGCATGCTGGCCACTAGAGGGCTTGCGTGAAGGACGTGGCGGCTGTAAGTTACCCAAGCTTCGCAGCTGTAAAGGAGGGTGGTGATGCAGATGGCTTGGTAGACGCAGACCTTCGTGCGGAGATGTAGGTTCTTGTTTTGAAAGACCCAGCGCCGGAGTCTCCCAAAGGCAGCTGATGCTTGTTTAATTCGGTTCTGGATCTCATTGTCAATGCTGCTGTCTTCAGAGAGAATACTCCCCAGATCTGAATGAATGATGGACCTACTGACAGTTGTTCATCAGCAACAGTGAAGGCTGGTGGTGTGGGTGGGATGGTGGCACTCCATTGGCAGACAACTTCCGTTTTGGTAGTGTTGACGGTCAGTCCCATCCTGCTGTACGCTCTCACTGCCGCCGCAAGGACAGACTGGAGGTCTTGTGGAGTGTGAGACACAAGAGCGCAGTCATCTGCATACTGCAGCTCAAGGACCCTTTCTCTATGCAGTTTGGTGTTTGCTTGGAGCCTCCTAATATTGAAGAGGTTGCCGTCTTGCCTGAATTCCACTGCCACACTGCTGCTGTCCTCAGTCTCCTTGTGGAGAAGCTGGGTGACACATAGGAAGAAGATGTTAAAGAGCCCCGGTGCTAGCACACACCCCTGCCTGACCCCTGTATGTACAGCAGTCATTCCATCGTGAAACTGGCGGAGGATGTTGACAAATTTGTTGGGGCAGCCAAACCTGAGGAGGACGTCCCACAAAAGTTCTCTCTGGACAGTGTCAAAGGCTTTGGAGAGGTTGACAAAGGCCATAAACAGGTCCTCGTGTTGTTCCCGGCACTTTTCCTGAAGCTGTCGGGCTGTGAAAATCATGTCGACCGTGCTCCTGTTCTTCCTAAACCCGCACTGTGATTTAGGCAGCATTGACTCTGTGATGTTGTTGATCAGCCTCTGAAGCATCACCTTAGCCAGGACCTTACCAGAAACAGCAGGGAGTGATATACCCCTACTGTTGCCACAGATGGCCTTGTCACCCTTGTTCTTGTAAATGGTAACAATATTGGCGTCTCTCCATTGTTGTGGGATGTTCTGATCAGCCCAGGCCTTGGTGATGTATTGGTGTGGAGTTCTTGTACAGAGGTACCCTCCCTGCTTTAGCAGCTCAGCAGGGATCTTGTCATTACCAGGGGACTTGTTGTTTCAGGTTGGGGGCTGGCTGAGGTTGTGAATGGAAGGAAGTTTAGGCAGTTCGTCCAGAATGGCGGGGTCTGCATCAGAGTCCTGATTAAGAAGGGTATCAAAATGTTCAGCCCACCTCAACAGGATACTATTCTGGTCCTTCAAGACTGTTAGACCATCTGCTGTTTTCAGGGGAGTGATGCAGCGATTTATTGGGCCGTAGATGGTTTTGACAGCATTGTAAAAATTGTGCATGTCATTTTTATCGGCAAATGACTGGATTTCCTGTGCCTTTTTTGCCCACCACTTGTTCTGTATGGTCCGAATAGACCTTTGCACTTCCCATCAAGCTCTCTGCCATTGCTGCCTGGTGATGTTGGATGAGGGGTTGTTTACGGTTGCCCGGTGTGCTTTGTGCAAGTTATGGATGGTATCCGAGTTATCGTTAAACCAGTCTTGGTGGTTCTTGCTCTTTATAGCCGATGGTTTGGGTTGCTGGCTCATAGAGAGCCGAGCTGATAGAGGTCCAATTCTGATCCATGGAGTTCTCTGAACTCAAGGAGAACTCCATCTCCCTTAGTTTCTCAGCCAGGGAGCGACGGAACTCATTTCTTGCATCAATGTTTCCCAGACGGGTGCAATCTAGCCGCCTCCCGTTAGGCCCTCGCAGCCGCAAGGGGGGGCGCACTTTCATGTGGACCTTGGTCATAATCATACGGTGATCTGTCCAGCATTCTGCACCTCTCATGGCACGAGTGATGAGAACATCTCTGATGTCACTGCGTCTCACTATGACATAGTCAATCAGGTGCCAGTGTTTGGAGTGAGGGTGCATCCATGATGTCTTATATTTAGTCTTCTGCTGGAAGATGGTGTTGGTTATGGTCAGGTTGTGCTCAGAGCAGAGAGTAATTAATCTCACGCCATTTGCATTGGCCCGGCCAATACCATGTCTGCCAAGCACTCCGCTCCATATCCTGTTGTTCTGTCCCACTCGGGCGTTAATCTTTGGCCTCACTCTCGGATGGCAGGGTTGGTGCATAAGCACTAAGAAGTGTGGCAAAGCGATTCTTGACCAGGGGGATACGAAGGGTCATTAGTCTTTCACTAATGCCAACAGGTGTTTCAGTGAGTCTTGGTAGTAGTGTATTCTTGATGGCCAGTCCCACACCGTGCAGATGTTGTCCTCCTGGGGGGTAACCCTTCCAGAAGAATGTGTAGCCCATCCCTTCCTCTGTTAGAGAGCCGTCATCCAGGAGCCTGGTCTCACTCAGAGCAGCAATGTCGATGTTATAGCGACTCAGCTCGGCAGCCACCAAGGCTGTTCTCCTATGGGGTCTATCAGAGCTGCCATACAAGTCCAGGAGAGTCCTTACGTTCCATGTTGCCAGTTTCAGGTTGTATGATTTCTTATTTTTATTTTTATTTTTATTTCGACCGCGGAAGTGGAATGACCCGATAGGTGCGGTATCCTATCCAGGCGTGGGTTGAGTGGGTTTTTAGGCCACCTTTTCTAGGCCCTTCCCCAGTTGGGGTGAGCAGTGCAGTAATCAGATATCCGCATGTTCTTAGAGAAAAGTATCTGCCCTCTGAAGATGATATGGAACAGTTGAACTCTCCATTCACTTTGGATGAGGTGCTGCAAGCAGTTATGTCTCTGCCTTCCTGAAAAACTCCAGGTTTGGACGGATATTCTGTAGAATTTTATAAAGCCTTTTGGCCTCAAATTGAGCCCGTTTATGCCCATGCTTACAGATTTTTTCGAGAATGGAATCCTGCCTGAATCAATGAAGACAGCTGTAATATCACTGATACATAAGAAGGATAAAGACGTTGCAGAATGTACTACATTCCGTCCAATTTCATTACTCCCAGTCTATTTCAAGATAATATCAAAATTAATTGCACATAGATTAGAGTATTTACTGCCCCAGTTTATTAATCCCGATCGGTCCAGCTTTGTAAAGGCACGATATGCTTCTGATAACATTCGGAGGCTATTAAATGTAATTGACCACTCGACCCTATACAATCGACCAGCGTTGGTATTATCACTTGACGCAGAAAAAGCGTTTGATAGGGTTGAGTGATCATATTTATTTTCTGTCTTGGAGAAATTAAATTTTGGTGATAGATGTATCGGGTGGATCAAGTCTATGTACAGCAATCCACAAGCTCAAATATGTGTAAACGGTACTCTCTCTGAAAAGTTTGGCTTATACAGAGGCTGCCGGCAGGGGTGCCCACTATCCCCGTTCTTATTTAATTTGGCTATTGAACCCTTTGCAGAGGCCATATGGGTCAGTAAAGAGATTTCCGGAATTCATATTGGGAAAACAGAGAATAGAATCTCATTGTATGCTGATGATATTATCTTGTACCTAACCGACCCAGAGAGATCAATCCCAGCAGTGCTAGAGCTATCAACAAATTTGGAAGGATATCAGGCTACAAAATTAACTAAGCCAAATCCAATGCCTGCCTATTGAGCTTGTGAATATCTAGTAAACTCAAGAGCATTTCACCCTTCACCGGGGCACAGAGCGGATTTAATTATCGGGGGGTGAATGTGTTTCCTAAACTTAAAGATTTGTATCATATAAACAACGCCCGACTACTCAAAAAGATTAAGGAAGAATTGGAACATTGGAATCTGCTTCCCATCTAATTTCTCGGATGAATTAACGCAATTAAAATTAATGTATTGCCACGATTTAGCTATCTATTTCAGTCACTGCCCTGTTATTTAGATAAAGCATTCTTTAAATCCACAAACAAATTGATAAGCTCCTTTATTTGGAAGAACTCCTCACCCAGAATAGCTCTTAAAACTTTAACTAAATCTAAACAGAAAGGTGGACTGGGACTCCCAGACTTCCAGTTGTACTACTGGGCCACCCAGACAAAGGGCCTGATTAGTTGGGTACAAAAACGCAGAACTGCTCATTGGACAGATATTGAAGAAGAACTTCGCTTTCCTACCTCTCCGACCTCTCTACCATTTATTAATGGTTAGCTCCTCTAATCCAGACGTGCCACCCTCAATTGGAAAGTCCCTGTTCACAAAGTGGAAAAAATATAATGGTACACATGAGTTTCAAAAACTGTTTACTGAAGGTTCCGTTAAATGTTTCTCAGATTTAAGATCAGAGTTTGAAATTCCAAAACAGGACTTTTATAAATACCTACAAATTCGTCACTTAATTACTACTCTGAGAGGGACAGGACGACTATCTCTGGGGTTGTCAAATATAGAGGAGATATTGGAAAGCACCACATCATTGAAAGAGAAAATCTCTTTGATTTATAGTGCTCTGTTAGACCATCATAGTTCTTCCCTGACCCCACTTAAGAATGTATGGCAAAAAGATCTGAAATGTGATTTTAGTGATGACCAGTGGGACATTATATGTCAGAATGTCTTTACTTCATTTTCTTGTAATAAAATAATTGAACAGAATTACAAATTTATGCACAGTATGTACCTTAGCCCCGTTCGTTTAAGTAAGATGTATCCTAACTCATCCCCTAGATGTCATCATTGTAAAACATGTACAGGGTCAATTATCCATGTTTTCTGGGAATGTAGAAAACTAAAACACTTTTGGGAAGCGGTACACGACCTGACTGCCATGGTTTTGGAAATTCCATTGGACATTACACCAGTACGGTACCTCTTTGGTACAGAACTGGACAGGACACTAGACCCCATATCTGTTAAGAGGATTGGAACTAACAAAGACCTCCAACATTTGATTTGTTCAAAAAAAAATTCTATGAAACATTACAACTGTAACAGTGAACTTATACTTTAAAAATGGTTTGTAATGTAATGTAAAAAATAAGGGGGATATCTTTCTGAGAACATGGGAACCCCTTATGGACCTCTGACCATCCGCCCAGCCCAGTTAGATGTGCCTTGATTTTATATAGAAAAGAGATAGATGTATTATGACTATAGTTTAAATTTATATTTATATAAATGTTTTTTTTTTAGTTCAGTCACTATTACTATTATTATTTTACTGTACCTTTTTTCTATATATATATATATATTTATTTTTTCTCTCCCTGAGTTTTATTTTCTCTGTACTATAACAATGATTGTTAAATGATGAAAACAAATAAAAATAATAATTGAAAAAAAAAGTAGGTATTTGCTTTAGAGAAATTGCAAAGAAAGCCAAGGTGTCAGTGAGTACAGTTTCTTACACCATCGAAAGGCACTTGGAAACTGGAGGAAACTCTGACAGGAAGAGGTCCGGCAGACCCAAAGCCACAACAGAATCAGAAGACAAGTTTCTGAGAGTCAACAGCTTGCGTGATAGCTGGCTCACAGGACAACAGCTTCAAGCACAGTTTAACAGTGGTCGAAGTAAGCAAGTCTCTGTTTCAACTAGAGAGGACTTCGAGCTGCAGGTTTGACAGGTCCAGTGGCAGTATGAAAACCATTGCTAAAATGGCTAAATAAGAAAAAGAGGCTTGCCTGGGCTATGACGCACTGGCAGAGGACTACTGAAGACTGCAAGAAGGTCTTATGGGACCGAGGAATCAAAATTTGAACTCTTCGGTTCATCACGCAGGGTTTTTGTACGCCGTCAAGTAGGTGAAAGGATGTTTCCTCAGTGTGTGACACCAACTGTCAAACATGGAGGAGGAAGCATGATGGTCTGGGGTTCTTTTGCTGGATCCAGAGTTGGCAACTTGCACAGAGTGGCACCCTGAACCAAAAGGGCTACCACAGCATTTTGCAGCGCCATGCAATACCCTCTGGTCAATGCCTAGTTGGCCAGGGGTTCATCCTACAGCAAGACAATGACCCAGAACATACCTCCAGGCTATGTCAGAACTATCTTAGAAGAAAACAAGACAGTAGGCTTCAAATCATGGAATGGCCAGCACAGTCTCCAGACTTAAACCCCATCGAGCTGGTTTGGGTTGAACTGGACAGAAGGGTGAAAGAAAAGCAACCTACAAGTGCAGCACATTTGTGGGAACTTCTGCAACAGTGTTGGGAAGATCTTTCCGAACAATATTTGATTTCCATTGTAAAACGAATGCCACGAGTGTGCTCAGCTGTTATATCTGCAAAAGGTGGCTACTCTGATGAGTCAAAAAATTACAATGGTCTACAACCTCCCCAGACATTCCCATGTCACCCCCCTGCTCACTGACCTCCACTGGCTGCCTGTTATGGCTCGCATCAAATTTAAGACCTTGGTGCTTGCATACCAGGCAGCTAAGGGGTCAGCACCAGGGTACATTCAGAGGATCATCAGACCCTACACACCAGCCAGACCTCTCCGTTCTGCCACCTCTGGACGCTTGGCACCTCCCCCTCTTCGCGTCTGTACTTCCCGCTCCCGTCTGCTGTCTGTCCTGGCCCCTCGCTGGTGGAATGACCTCCCCGTGACGGTCAGAACAGCAGAGAATCTCACCACCTTCAAACGCAGACTGAAGACTCATCTCTTCAGGCTGCACCTCTCCCCACCCCTCCCTAGCCTATAGTTTAGCTCACTGTACCTAGTTAGGATAATATGATTATGTTAGTGTATCTGGCAGGATTGTTTTTGTCTGATTAGGTGTGATTAGATGTGATTCCAGTGCTAGTTTGTACTTGGTAGGATTCTTGCTTGCTGAACAAGCTTACTCTACAGGGTTGGAGTCCTGATCGATGTGGTCACTTCTGGCACTACGATCCTTACTTCACGCTAGTGTTTCTTTTGCACCTCTACATCATGAACCAATGCACTTGTTGTACGTCGCTCTGGATAAGAGCGTCTGCTAAATGCCTATAATGTAATGTAATGTAATGAATGAATTGTGTTAAACAGAACGATTCCATGATTTCTTTTTTTATCTCCAATTGTTTATTTGTTCTATGCTTTAATTTCAAAGTACATTAGGACAACTTTGTAAATTTCAATAAAAACTGGAAAAATGGAGGTGTTCTAAAACTTTTGACCGGTAGTGTATGTAAAAGACGATTACAGACTGAAAAAATGTTTGGATCATTTTAAGAGTAGAAATAAAACATTAAGTCCATTCCCTCATGATCATCAGATGCATTCTGTAATAAATTGAACGTGTGTAATCCTTTTAAACTGAAACTAGTTGTGTTAATATACACAAATATAATCAAAAATAATTGCATTACACATTTGTGCACAATTTATTTTATTTTCAATGTATAATTATATGAGCAATTAAATTAGAAAATCCATGTATAACACCTTACCTCAACTACACTCACATGTTATGATCTTCTCTTTATCTGGCATGAAATATTCTAAAATATTTGTCTTAATGCTAAATATTGTCAGATTGATATTACTAGATAAGGTTAATTATCAAATTGCAATTGGTGTATTGAGTTATTATACACTCAATCGTGATTTAATGTTGTGAGAATTACCATTTAGGGAACATGATTACCAAACATGATTACTTTAGGTATCGGTTACCGGGAGATGATGAATCATTTCTTAGTGGTGCCGGCTAGGGAACTCGGAACTGCGGTACTATCCGATTCTAATAGCCCACGCTCACTTCAAGTTTTCAGGTTCACACCCCTTGCATGGTTAACAAGACACCAACATTTGTTCCTATGCCTCCACTATATGCAGATAGATTGTTAAACACCCCACTGTCATCTTATAGCCTTTGATCTCCGAATTACAGGTGTCTGGCATAAGGGATTTGGAGATCCAGAAGGGAAGTGTTAGATAAGGTTGGAATGTTGAGATGAACAGACACAGGCTCATTTGGGAGCTTACAAAGGGATATTGTGTTTTATATCCTCAGTGAGAGGAAAAAAGAGGACAACAGAGAACGGAAAATAATTTTCAGTTCTGCAATATTTTAATACAAAGCAAATAGCCTATTAATATTAGTCATACGACACCAGACGGATTTAAATTCAATTAATCTAACTATTTGCCATTCTTCCATGCTTTCCCTCCTTCCTTTCATCCTTCAATGCAAAATGTTAGCACAAACAGGAAAACGGACCAGGTTACATTTATGCAACAAATGAGCACTTGAGGAGTACAGTTGCCTAGTTAAAGAAATGCTCAAGGTTCAAGGAGGTGGAGCATGTCACTTATTACACCAGAATGCCACTGAACTTATTTGATCTGAGACGCTGTCACTAGTTACGCCAAATGTCTGCAACACAGGATAATACTTAAAGTGTTTTAGGGTTTCATTTGACGCATATGCCTTTGCATTATCAATAAACAACACAAATGTCAGACTAATGTCTGCATTTATAGAACGCAGTGTATTTTTTCCTTGTGTTTTGGCTCTTCCTATCTGTGTAAAAAAAAATGCAGAATACTGTGTTAACGCGATTTCTGAGTGTGATATAAACTTGTTGACCACAAGCACATACTGTAATTGAGCATAATTAAACAGAAAAGATTGAGTCAATGATTTTGAGTTAAAAAAATCACTAAGCAATGCAGGCCTGTAAATTGTATGGCACAAACACTATCTTGAATAAAAAGTTGCCCCCCCTCCCCCAGATCTCGAGGGAAGTCGTGTCTAAGATGAATTAAGTAAAAGTGTTATTGTAGGTAGAAATTGAGAGAAAAAATGTTTGTACTTGTTTGTTATTCAATAAATGTGCATTTTTTTAACTACAGTTGGCCTAATACTTTTGGCTTCTACTGTACATGCGATGTCAGTGTTCTAAGAGTGCCTGTGATGTCATTGTTCTGTCAGCACGTGTTGTCCCAGCGCATCCTACAGCCAGACCCTTCTGGACTTAAGTGCTCTTAACGCACCAGGACTGCTGTTTGAGATCCCTGCTTTAGATAGTGAATCTCTTCTGTAGTCTCCTGATTTTCGTCTATACGACATGGGATTCGGATTAGGATGAGGTTGGAAAGATGGTTCTTGTGGCTTTGAAACAGGCAGCTGATAGCACATTCTAAATCTTATCCAGATTCTTCTCTCCCCCTCTTTACCAACATTTGTCCTGTTTTCCTCTGACTTACAACTGCTGTCTTTGCCTTTTCGTTCTGCTCCTTCATTCTCTGTTTGCAGTTGAGCAGCCGGAGAACACAGACAGAGGTGAAAGATGGATTGACTTGGGGGAGAACAGAGGAAGAGCAGAGGAAGAGGAGGGTGAAGGAATGTTCAGCAACTTTAAACGGCGGAACCGCAGAGGGGAGAAGCGCAAGAAAACCTCTTACTTCAAGAAGCCTAAGAGACGCAGAGGAGGGCACAGTAACCAGAGCTCTTCCATAAGGTGAACCTGCTCCCCTGGTAATGTACGTGATCAGAAACGGGCTCCACTGTGTTTACACATCCTCATGCTCTTTTAAATTGGTAAATTGATCATTGAGGAAGTACTTGCTTGTGTAGCACAGCTGGAGGAGACCATGGTAAAATTACTGATTCTTGTGTTTTAAAAAAAGTTACTTTTGTGACTCACCTGACCATCTGTTGTGCTGTTTCTTCAATATTACCATAAATCTTTAGCCCTCCCCGATGGAATTCATTGGTAATTACACCTCCACCATCTCTCCTTGACAGCTACAGCAGCAGTAGCAGCAGCAGATCGTGGATGCCGTCTCTGAAAGGGAAAGTCCAGGGTGCTCAGAACAGCACTGCACCATATGCTGCCGGAAGAAGGCCAGGCATCATGGCACTACCCACCCCACAGACCCACCAACGACCCTTCCTCAAACCTGTCTTCTCTCAGCTGGGTTAGGTGTACAGTGGGTGTTTTGTTCCTTTAGAGACTTTTACCCAACACTAAAATTACTGAACTCTGCCATTGTAATTTATGTCAAAACGTTTATTTATCAATTTTAATAATTCCTATGTGCTCTTCAGGTTACATTCTGATGTTCTTCGGGTTTTTACCCTCGGTTTATGGTACAATTACCTGCTACAGCAAAGTAATCACGTATGGCCTTGCTTTTTTGTATTATCATCATTGTAAGTACAGATTACATTTATTTTAACAGTTCTGTTGGCACCTAGAATTTCTGAAGTGTTGTATGTCAGAAAAGCAGTCGCATTGCAGTCACTGGGAAATATTTGGCCCTTGTTCAAGGTGTATAGATAAGCCTGCCATGTTGCCCCAACGTGAGTGAGTGAGTGAGTGAGTGAGTGAGTGAGTGAGTGAGTGAGTGAGTGAGTGAGTGAGTGAGTGAGTGAGTGAGTGAGTGAGTGAGTGAGTGAGTGAGTGAGTGAGTGAGTGAGTGAGTGAGTGAGTGAGTTTTTCACTTTGCCATTTCCTTTGTATTATTGACATTCTTTGACAGATGCTCAGTTCTGGCACCAAATCTGACTTCAGTTTGTTATCCAGAATCCCATTCCAACTACTTCATTAATATCAGAAATTAACTTAGAACTAGCTTTAATTATCATGAGCATTTGTTACTACTTATAAAGATATGCTGTTTACATTGGTACACATTTGAACAGTGTACTTCATGGCTTTGAAATACAGTCTTTACAGGCAACGCTTTTGTGACTTGGTGATTCCAGTTTATAAAGTCTCCCCAGTTGTGTTGGCTACTACAGCAGTTATATAATTTCATTCTTTAAAAGTCAAATGCAATCTCTAAAAAAGATTATAGGAAGCCAATGTGACATTTGACTCAATTTGATGTTCAGAATTTAGTCTGTGGTTCTGCATCTGTAAGCCTGCTTACAAATAAAAAGAAGAAAAATGTAATATAGCGACAAAATAAAGGGGGTTGTCTGGACTGTTTAGCAAATCAATAGCCTAATGAAATGTTAGGAACTTTGGGCATGAGGTGTGCTTCAGCTATTACTTTTTAAATGTCATTACAAATTTCAGCAGCCAAATCAAGGGGTTTGTCTGTGACATGGTAGCCTAAAAAACGAGACTGTAACAAACGTTTTTATGACCACTCTACCTCTTTCATTGCATTATTACATTTATCAGCTTAGGATGTTTGAGTGGAACTGGGTGTTATTTGTGCGCTGTGGTTAGTTTGGCATCAATAACAATTAAAAATGTATTACAACAACATTGAACACATCACACAATCATCCAACATTACCGAACATGAGGTGTGAAATGTAAGGCAAATTGAGTGTGAATGACTGCTTGTACATGTGCCATGAGATCAGTAAACAAGTGTTGCATAGGCAAAAAGAAAGCCAACGACAAAAAATAAGCAGACTGCACAACCACAGTCGCCATGTTGCATGGAGGAGAGTAAAGTGTCAGCTGCCATAGAGTGCCAAACAGTCTTCTAAATAGAGGCAAGACAGGTGTTGCCAATCAAATCAGGTTGAGCATTGCCACTACCCGACACCTGTGAATTACGTCCCCATCAGCAGGGAAACAGAGGGGCACAAAAGACACTATTGTCACACCCCCCACCAGAAGATCGAGGTCCTGATTCAGGGCCCTCAAAAAAATCAGTCACCACAAGTGAGAACAGATAAAAATGACACACCGCATAGGGAAAATGTTACCTGGGAACGCATTGCCCAATACAGCAACCTTTCATAACACACTCCACGGGTGGGACACCCCAGCGTCCCAGAGCGCCATCACTCTTAGGAGAAAGCATATACTTTAGACCAATTCAAAGGAATAACGCTTAGAACACCAATAATTTCTGAAGTACAAATACTTTTCCTTTTTTTCCTACTGTACCTTACCTTTAGAGGAATTAGCATAAAGAAAGTTACCATCCCCCAGAACAGGACTCGAAAGTATGTAGAGAGTAGAGAGAGTGGAGCCCGAAACGCAAACAAACCTTTAGGCAAGGCCCGGAACAAAGCATCTGCCAACACATTTTCTTGCCCCTTAAAGTGTTGTACCTGCCGGGGGTAACTCTGACAAAACGCTGCTTAATAGAGGTGGCGGAACCAACATCAGTGTTCTATAACAGCAGTTTGAGGCTGCATATCTGGAAACAAAGCTAAATGTGACTTACTCAACCCAACCATGTCAGAACCATGTCTCAGCATTTCATCCAAATAATCAAACCAAGTTTCCAAATTACACAAATACTCAGAATTATTAAGCCGACCTTGAAACACTGGCTCTGCAGGCAACTCAAAATCTTCCTGGCTCTCAGGCAAACTGGCCCCACCAACAGTCAGTAGTGTCAGGTTCACCAAAGACCTCTGCAAGCAAGACTGAGTTGGAGGCAACAGGAGTTCCAGAGACTTCTTTTGCAGGAGAGACCAAAGGCTGTGGAAAATAGCATTCTTTCAAGAGATTTATGTGGCACTGCAATCGGTTTTTCTGTCAGGTGTTTGTATTAATTAATTGCAATCGGACACATGCCGTACAAACACTATTAACTTGGCCTGAAACAGGGAAAACCAACAACTGGCAACAAAGCGAGCACCTGGTCCCGAGGATGAAAATAACGACTCGGATTTTCCGACCTGAAAATGTGACCCACATGAATCATGCAGATCCGTAAAAAATGTTTTTATTTTAGGGGGGGGGGGGTGTTTAAGCTGCCCAAGTGAAATGGAGAGGATTTTTTCTCCTTTCCAAGTATCCATGAGGATGTTTGTTTGCGTTCAGCTCGAGCTCAACATGCCCAATTGCACACCTGCGTACAGTAGCTGTGTCGTTCTGCGCTCGCGCTTCCCGCCTCTGCTCTAGTTTTCTGCCTTGCGCATATCGGATAGTCACACAAATAGTCAACCAAATTGAAGATGGGCTCAATACTCAGCCGGAGAATTGCTGGTGTTGAGGATATTGATATCCAAGCCAATTCAGCGCACAGATACCCTCCCAAATCCGGTAAGTAGGTGTTTATCCATTTACCTGTTCGTAATCTGCATATAGTTTGTGTGCAATTTAGCTATTATTTCCAAGTGCGCGCTGTAGCTAGTCAGATGGCTAGATAAATGTAGCTACCACTAGCTTACCAGTGTTTGTTAATGCCCATGTTGTTGGATGTCAGGTGTCCACATACTTTTGGCAATGTAGTGTAGCTGCAAGCAGCGATATACAGGATCAAACCAGACATTCAACACCAAGGGTGGTCAAATCCATTCCTGCAAGGCTAGTGTCTAGTGCATACGGGCGTTTCTACTTTGCCCCATGTGAACAGGTTGGATGGGCTGGGGAGGACATTGTAGACCCCCTGAATCAAGAACTTGATCCTCTGGGGGTTCCACCTCCAGATGTCCTGCCAGGTGACATTCCGCTCCATCGCCTGTTCCCACTTCATCCAGGCACCCCCTTGTCGCATTGCCACTGTTGTCCACATTATCTTTTCTCATTGAATCTGCAGGGCACTGCAGGCTCTCTGATGTTATTTGGTGACATAGGATACATTTTGTCCAATCAGTAGGATGAATGTCCTTAACTTGACCAGTGTCATTTTGGAGATTTTGACAGTTCTTGTCTGCCATGTTTTTGCCCTAAATGATAAAAACATTAGTGAATAGAAATTCTGGAAAGCATTTCATGGTTTGATTGTGTCACCTATAAATGTGCATTGTGCAGTACTGTGTGCGCTAACTTTTGTCCTGTTAAATTTATTATTAGCTAGCTAGCTAGCATCTACAATAGTCCATATTATGGCTATTAATTTTCTCAGTTTCTTTGATAATTGACTAATATTTTATTCAGTAATACAATAAAAGGTTGTTTTCAACAGTGCAATCATATATTTCAGAGATATATTTTAAAAATCCTCTCAGGAAAGTGTATTTTTACTTACCTCTCAGGCAGAGTGCAGCGCTGTTACCAAGGTGACAGTAGAGTGACAGTTCATCAAGAGGGAAGGCTGCACTGAGAAAATCAACTAAAATAAGTGCTTCCCCCTTGTGGACACTAACATAATAGACAATTCTGGCCCCAGAGAGTGATTGTAAATTAAAGATTACATGAAATATGCTTGAAATTTCATTCTGCATCTTCTCAGATATTGCGATTTCATTGTAATCCTTCTCACAACGTCACTGAATTCACCATTAACAATTCGCCTGAACAGTTTATTATGTTGTATAGGGTATCATTGTAATCCTTGACCATCAAAACATAGGGGTAGACATCACCTGTTATGTGTTATCATGTTTGGTTCAGGAGATATGATGCAAAATACATAATTTGGTTATGGCGGAAAGTAAAATGGCTGCACGAGGCGTTTTTGCGATGGCTTCATTTCTGAAAATGTTCAGGGCACCAAACTGTACAAGTGTACCAAGTTTCATGCTTTTATGAAAAAGTGAACATCACATATCTCCTGGACAATATTGGGTTTTTTTACTGTCTGGTTGCTACGATGACGCATGACTAGATGACACACTCGCTTGCAATACCGCGTTGGCTATTGACACAGCATCATATAGTAGCTAATATCATTATCTCAGATAAAAAACAAATGTGTGATGCATTCAATCACCATTTTATTTCGGCTGGTTATTTATTTGAGAATACAGCGAGGTCCTCTGGAAATGTAGATCCTACACTGCTTATGTGCTCACTGCCACTTCATAAAGGCTTGCTAGCCAGCTAGCTTGCTAAAGTTAACCAAATATGTTAGCTAGCTAGCTCGCTTGATAATGAGGATTGATAAACATAGTGGTTGTATTAACGCATTTAATTAAAAACTTGTTCATTGTTGAGTACTGTTGAGAAAAATGTGCAATCTGTGTGGAAGTGCACATAAATAAATAAATATACATACCTTTATTGCAGCAATCGAATCTGTGCAGACAAGTCTTGCTGTGCTGTGGAGACTATTGGATGAGTAACGAGTGACAAACGTCTTATTACAGAAGTAGCGCGTCAGCTGCTGCAGTTCACACTTTATTAGACCTCCCTCCACTGGATAATTCTAGTAAATAGCAAATACAACGTTCAAACAGACAAGTACAGGATAAATAGTCAATGTTTTTTTGTTTATTATACTTATTTAAAAATCGGGACACATCGGCTGCATAACTGCCGATCCCGATGTCGTCAAAAAAAGTCAAATAATGGCGATATATCGGCCAAACCGACATATTAGTTGGGCTGTAATGGAGACACTATTAACATAACTTTTCAGAACAACGTAAATGGTACTACTTTAACTTAAACATATAGAGGATCACAATAACTAACTTAATACTTCCTCCAGTCAATTACAGCATGAGCATCGTGACAATATTGGAAATATCTCTCATCACGCTAGGCACATACAAATGCGTGGTAAAACTTACAAGATATAAACATAACAATGAAGCAACAGGCACTTACTTTCCGTCATTGACTCAATACTCGGAATATCACAAACTGGATCACACGGGAAGAAATAAGGATGCTAATCATCACAGGTAAGTGAATCTAAACTATAATGTGATGCACGCTGAAATTGAGCACTCACGCTTTCCACACACAGTGCCAAAGATAACACTAGCGAGGTACATACGTCATTTCCTATACCTAGAGAACATGAGTATTAAAGTGATAAGCACCCAGAAATGTCCGAGCCTTTTATACATGCTATGTGTATCGGTGAAGTTCGTAACATGGCAACAATGAGTATGTGTCGTCCATGTCGAGCAGAAAAGCTACTTATTCTTTACATATCGGCTAGTGAATCAGCTTGTCATCAGTAGACTAATGGGGAGTAATATTAAGAACAATAGATTTATGTAATAGCCTTTATAATTCTACGACATATTCTGCCCCTTAGTATAGCCTCATTTTCATACAGTAAGAGTGCAGGGTGTCATGCAGTAAGAGTGTATCAGATTAAGAGTACACAGTTCATTTATATAAGAGGTTATCTGTTCTATTCTAAAAGAAAAGTACTGTGAATGTCTAATTGCAGGTTATTGTATGAGTTAATGAGTCATTATTTGATTGTTTTGTTGAAGTGAAGCGTTGCATTGGTAGCTTTGTGATTCTAGATTCAGTATATGATGTGAGTGACCAGATCACTGCAGGTGAAATACAGTGCTCTGATCCTATTTTGTATTCTTTTTGTATATCTTTCACACAGAAAATAAGTGTGTTATGCCAGACTGAGGCCTGTGCATCATTTTGTGCTTTTTGTGCCTGTAGCACACACAATACTCTAAGTTTGGTCTATCAAATGTATTGTATAAGATTAGTATAACTTCCTTGGATTTATACGCAATAGTTTTGGTTATATATCCCAGCATCCTGTTGGCCTTTTTTACTGTTACAGCACAGTGCCGAGAACCTTTGATCAACCATTACTCCCAAGTCTTTTTCAAATTGAGCACATTCCAATTTTAGTCCCATAAAGTAATCCTGCCTAATGTTTTTATTTCCCACATGCAGAACTTTACATTTGGCTATATTAAATTTAATTTGCCAGGTTTCTGCCTACTTCTCGATTTTATTTAAATCTTCTTGGATTACTTTAGTAGATTCCAAACTATTAGCTGGGCCTCCCAGTTTTGTATCATCTGCAAATTTGACTAATGTACTTTATATGTCCCTGTCAAGATCATTGATATATATATGAGGAAGAGTAATGGTCCCAGCACCGATCCTTGTGGGACTCCACTTCCAACAGTTCCATGCTCAGACAATATCCCTCCTAATACTACTCTTTGTATTCTACCCTGTAGTCAGTTCCGAATCCACTCTGAAGTACATCCTCTAATTCCTACCTTTTCAGTTATAGAAAGTTATTTTAGATAAACATACTGATTTTAAGGATAGTCAGCGTTTACTCCAGTTTCTACCTCGAAACATCTGTAAGAAACTGGTGGACGGACTTTCAAAAAAAGGGACCATCTTCAGTTATGGTGTGTTACATCTAGCTGCTCGGTGAAATCCTGCAACCTGTACTGAACCTGTATGTATGCTTAGAACACCTTTAGGATATATAGATCTAAATCCCTGCTTTGCTGTATAATAAACGCCTTCTTGCCTTTTATAATAATAATAATAATAATAATAATAAACTTTATTTGTATAGCACTTTTCAAAAACAAAGTTACAAAGTGCTTTACACACATAAAAATAAATTAATTATACAAGATGTAGATGACAGCTTAAGGGACACATTAAAACAAAGTATATGAATAAATTAACATGAAAATAGGAGCAGCATGAAAGAGGGCCAAACAGAGGAACAGATACAAGGTTAAAAGAATATAGTAAATAACAGGATGTTAAAAAATACAACAATAAGAGTGCTAGGATAGGAGAGATATGGTCAAATTTTTTGGAGCCAGTTAAAAGCCGAGCTGCAGCGTTCTGTACTAGTTGAAGACGATGGAGGGACTTTTGGGTGAGACAGGTGTACAGAGAGTTACAATAGTCAAGGCGTGTAGGAATAAAAGCATGAACGACTTTCTTCAGATCAAAGATGGACAGAAACCTTCTTTACATGTTCTAGGTTGAGGTCAGGATCGAAAATGATGCCCAGGTTTCTAGCAGTGGGCTTTAGATTTGATGAGAGTGGACCGAGGTCAATTTCAATCTGGGCTCTGGCATGGAGTAGGCCAAACAGTATAACATATTTTTTATCATTAAGCTGGAGGAAATTATCAGACATCCAACTTTTGATGTCCGCTAGACACTTATGAAGGGTGGCTATGCTGGCTTGATCATTTGGGCTGATTGGTAGATATAACTGCGTATCATCGGCATAACAATGAAAATGTATGTTATATTTGCGTATAATGTCACCTAAAGGGAGCATATACAGGGAGAAGAGGATAGGGCCCAAAATCGAGCCCTGGGGGACACCACAGTGTATTGGGGCTGGGGATGATATTGAATTGCCTTTGCTGACGGAAAAGTGTCTACTGCTTAAATATGTTTCAAACCACTTGAGGGCAACACCGGAGATGCCCACACAGTTCTCCAGGCAGTTGATGAGGACTGCATTATCGATCATGTCAAAAGCGGCACTCAGATCCAGAAGGACAAGGATAGAGCAATTACCTGAATCGGCTGACAACAGAAGGTCATTGGACACTTTCAGGAGGGCAGTTTCCGTGCTGTGGAGGGTATGGAAGCCTGACTGAAATTTTTTGAATAGGTCATTATTATTCAGATGAGTTACCAGCTGAGTAAAAACAACTTTTTCTATAACCTTAGACAGAAAAGGGAGTTTAGAGATAGGTGTGTAGTTGTTCAGAGAGGAGGGATCTAGGTTTGGTTTTTTGAGAAGAGGAAGGACCAAGGCAGTTTTAAAGTAGGCAGGAAAAAATCAGGAGGAAAGGGAGCTGTTAACGATAGAATATGAGGACCAACAGTGGATAAAATCTCCTTCAGTAGTCTAGTAGGAACAACATCTAATTTGCAAGTGGAGGCTTTCATGTGAGCTAGGGTTTTAAGAAGGGTTTCCAGGGATATTTGCTCAAAGGAGCAGAAGGAGCCAGTGGGCAAGTTACTTCTACTCCTTTAGAGCTAGCCGCGTTTAATAGGGGTTGGGTGCTGTCCATCTGAGATCTGATAGAACCGATTTTTCCTGTGAAGAAAGTAAAAAATTGCTCACAAAGGTCAGGGAGAGCATGCATGTCAAAGTTATGGGGAGCACCAACAATACGCTCAATAGTATTAAACAGGTTTCTTGAGTTTTGATAATTTTTGGAGATCAAGGTGGAGAAATATTTCGCTCTTGTATCTTTAACCGCAGCATTATAGTTTCTCATTAGGTCTTTCATAATTTCATAGAATACCAGTAATTTGTAGGTTTTCCATTTACGTTCAGCTTTCCCAAGTTCTCTTTTAAGGGCATGAGTGTGATCATTCAGCCAGGGGGAAACCCTGGTGGACAGGTTAGTCCTGCTTTTAAATGGTGCCACTAGGTCCAGAGTATCCTGACAAATACTGTTAAAATAATTGAGCTGATCATCAGTGGAAAGACAAATAGCTGGGGCAGTTGCAGTGGAATTAAAAGCATTACAGAATTTGCTGGCAGTTTGAAGGGTTAATGATGCATGAGCGGGTGGGGGCAGACAATTTTCTAGAGGGAGAGGCAGAGAACATATTAAAAACAATGCTGAGATGATCAGAAACACACACATCAGTAGTTTCCAAATTTACAATGCTCACACCAGAGGACAGCACAAGATCGAATGTGTGGCCTTGGTTGTGCGTTGGCCCAGAAGCATGAAACACCAAGTCGAAGGATTCTGTTAAGTTAAAGAACTCCCCAGCCAACACATTGTTAGGGAAACACACATGAATGTTAAAATAACCAAGAACGATAACTCTGTCATTTTTCGGCATAACTAAAGATATCAGGTCAAAGAATTCAGTAATAAAAGAGCCATTTGGTTTAGGAGGACGGTATACTAAAATAAACAAAGTGGGCTGTCGCTTATCTAGACAAAAGGCAAGGTACTCAAATGAGGAGAATTCACCAAATGAAACAGGTACATATATAATTATCATTATAAATGACAGCTACTCTACCACCACGGCCAGAGAGTCTAGGTTTCTGTAAGTAAGAGAAAGTGAAAATAATCAATATTATTTGATGTAAAAAAAGTCATTGTAGATGAACGACTTGTTATTAAACGACCTAACATTTAACAGAGCAATTTTAACTTGGATGGGAGCTGTGTGTGCGGAGGTAGGCTTATTCAGGGGAGAACGATGTACATAGATTAGGTTGCTAATACTAACCCCAGAGCAATTAGGATTTCCACAAACTTTGTTTCCAATTTTAAAAGGGATTAAGCGATTGGGGGAGCTACTCAAAGAGGTAGTGGTTCGACAATGTGGGGAAGAAAGCGAGCGCCGATTATTGACCAGTGTTGAGTCCAGGTGTGCGTGGTGAGTAATTAGTCACTTGCGTCCGGAGGATTGGACCGAGTAAAAAATGTTTGCGGAAAGACTTCTGGCACCCAGGGCATTGCAGTGGATTCCATCGTCCTTGTAAAAGGCTCTGTGCTCTCAAAAAAGTTTGCAATTGTCAATAAAAACCATATTGGACGACAAGCATACAGACTGTAGCCGTGTATGGAGACTGAGGATTCTACTGAAACGACCCGGAAGCCGACTGAAAGTGGGGATTGGACCAGAGATAAAAACATGTTTGCCACAGGACTTGAGTAAGTTAAAAAGATGAGAAAAGTCACGTTTCAGTATTTCCGATTGTTGTTTTGAGGTATCATTTGTGCCAACATGGACTATAACGTTACGAACGTCAGGGTATTTTTCAAGAAGGCTCGGGGTATGCTCCAAAATATCTAGGACCGTAGCACCAGGAAAACAATGGGTCACTGCAGTTTTAGCCCTGATAATCCTGATAATGGAGTCACTGATTATCAGTGAAACCTGAGAGTGAGGCGGTGGGCTTCTGACCTGCGAGTTGTCTGTGTCCCGAGGGGCAGGCGGGGGACATCGGTCCGGTGGGGGTTCTGTAGCCCGGGAGGTAACGTTGGCTGCAGGACGACGATGCTCCCGGCAGCGAGAAAGACGCATACGCAGTTCAGCAGCGCCACTTGGGAAGGAAGATGGCTGAGTGGAGGGCTCCCGCTGTCTGGATGGGGGAGGGCTGTCCAACTCCGCGAGGGCCTGATACCGGTTTGTGTTATCCAGCTGAGGGGGCATCAGGCTGTAGGTTGTAGGGGTGACCGCTTCCCCGCTGATTGTTTCCCCGGACGCCGACCCAAGGCCCCAACCCAGAGGGTGTGGAGCAGGTCAGGGTCTTCGGTTTTGTTCTGAGCCAGGGCCAGGGATCCGCCACAGGAGCAGACGAGATGATGGATGGTACCAGCTCACCCGTGGTGTTGGGACCGAGCCAAGGGAGAGTGGCGTCGTCATCTGCCACGAGAGGCCAGTGCCACCAGAGAGTCCAGAAGCTGCTCATCCTCCTTTATTTGACATAGTGTGGAGATACTGCCTTCAAGTTCAGCGATCTTTTGCATTAACTGGAGACAGCCAGAGCAATGAGGAGCGAAGGTAAGGGGAGGCATTATGGCTGGTAAAGGCAAGCTTAGCCACCAGGCTTAAAACAAACCTGTAGGCGTTCTTCGGGTTGTCCCAGTGGATGTCTCCAGAGGAAATAACACTCGCCGGTCACTGTTGCTAATAGAGTCTGAGGATTTATTATTCCGTATTTATGGTGGAAATAGTCGTAGACAAAGCTGGCTGTGTACAATTAAAATGCTAAAAAAGCCAGTGAAATAAAATGGAATAATATGATAGAATGATAAAAATAATAATAAAAATAATAAAAAAACAAAATAACAAATTAAAGCCGCAAGCGGCGTTGGGAGGGGTCCAAGCATTGGCACTATCGCACCCCCTATGGAGCAATTTTAAAATGGCTTTGTCCTCATGATCATATACCTTCACCCAACATATCTACTGAATATCATGATGATTGTATAAAATATTCATGACTTATGGCCAATTTTGTGTGAAGAGACGCTGTCGGATGACTTGGTTGCGTCGCCATGGATGTGTCCTGGCCGCTTCCCGTAAAGGCCTTTACTATGTCGTAACACTTAGATGGCATGTCGTAACACTTAGATGGCCCGGCGTGTATGCACAGCTGCAGTGTTTCTGCGCCGCAACTAAAAAAGGCGTCACACTAGTGTTGTCAGGATACCTAAATTTTGACCTTGATACTGATACCAGGTTAAGTATCACGATACTCAATACTGAAATGATACCTGAAACTTAAACGATGCTAATTCGATACTCAGTACCTAACGATACTGAAATTACCTTAATAGATCAGAAACGTAATGTCCACAAGCTTTGACCTCATTTTTGAATTCATGGTTTATTAACAACCTGGTTCATTAACAACCTTTAAGTTGAAGCCTCTTCAACATATGAATATGCATAGGCCTATAATGTAACAACACTGAACAATAGAAAAATGTTAAATATATTTCAAAAATTGAACAGTTGTAAACTAAATAATCTTTAAAACAGGTCTTTCACCTTTAAATAGATTTTAAAACAGCATATTTTAATAACAATACAGCATCTATCTATAATAAAATATTTCCAAATTGGAACACCTATTGCTACTGAAGTGAACTGAGTCAAAGCTTGCGCTGTATCAAGGAGCTGAGTGCACAAGCGCAAGTCAGCTCACTTGGCAACCTTAGTTGCTACTGCCTTCTAGCGAAGATTGACAAATTACACTTTTCATCCTCTCAATCAGTAATGCGGGAGACAATTTTTCCCTGGCTTTTACATTTGACTCAAAACTACCGAACGTCGGAATATTCTAATACCGAACCGTTTCTTTTTTTTTTCTTTTTCTTTTTTTTTTTTTTTTTTTTTTTTAAGTACCGAGAAAGTGCTGAAGTTTTGGAATACCGTGCAACACTACGTCAGACATTTATTCCAATCCATTGCTCAGCTTAGCAGAGAATGCACATTTCAGAGCGCCTCAGAGACAGATAGAAGAATAATACACATTTCAAATAATAGATAGGGCATTGAGAAAAAACGAAACAAAAGAAAAAATATCAACTCGCGACCTGCGTAGTGCTCGCAGAATAGCCTACCGTATTATTTATTTAGACACTGGCATATAAGAAAATTTTCGGTTACGCTGACCGATAAAACGCTATTCCAAAAGCAAAATCAGACATGTTATACATCGTTAGAAAGCTTATACTCTCACCTACTGAATACATGAATTGTCAATCAAGCCAAATTGTACTAAAAAGGGCGACAACGCCGTAAGCAACAGGTGTGGTATTACGCAGAGCTATTTTTGAAGGTAACCACAAATGCGCGTCTATTTCACAGACGGATTGTCCAAGACAATATATGCTCACTCAGTCGCAAAAGGGACAGCTCTACGGGTAGAAACAATGGTAAGATTGTATATTTATTCAATGTTTAGTCCCAGATATTGACTGTAGAATGACATGGTATAATTTTTTTTTTAATTGTCTCGTTTATTTCGTTATTCAGTGAGCAGCGTTTTCACTTCTGTATTGGCATATTTTAGAGCTAATGTCTGGTTTATCTTGTGCTACGGAATATCACATTACAGTACATTACAGGCATTTGGCAGATGCTCTTATCCAGAGCGACGTACAACAAAGTGTATAACCATAACCAGGAACAAGTGTGTCGAAAACCCTAGAGGGCAGTAGCCTACCGTTCCAAGTGCCGGGAACAACCGCATAGTTCAACATGGACCCTGTAGGTTAAACTGATTAACACTAACACAAACGAGAACAGCAACAACGCAGTCTATGCAAAAATACAAGCAATAGTTAAGACGAGTGCATTAACTAAGTCACCTACGAAACAGCTAACTAGTTACAACCCTAACTTTACAATCAATTTAGAGATTAAATTGAGAATATGATTTCTCTCAGCATAATGACGGATTTAAAGAGTAAACCAACTCACCCGTTATTGTCTTCAAATGGATCCATGTCAAAGAAAAGTAATGATTCATCCTCTCAAAGCTTTACCATAGCGTATTATTTATTTAGACATTGGCAGAGTACAGCATAAATTGCGTCTTTTGTGAATATTCAATGTTAGAAATTGCAGCGAGAAACTGCAGCTGTAGACACAAGATAGTCTGTTATGTTATGGTAGCAACGGAACGAAGCGGACTATATATGTATTACCGTCATTGTTTTATTATACCAAAGTGTTTTTGCGCGTGTGCACAGAAACTCAGAACCTATCTTATTGTTGCTGAGCCTCAGACATTTTAGCAGAGAAAGCTTCCACACCCCAACTAAAAAGTCAAAATGGCGGGCAAACAATATGGCAGACACAGGTAGTCCCAATAGCAAAGGTATAGAGCACGTTCAGGTGCATATGTCGACGAAGTTTTGTGTTGATCGGACTTATGGTGTGGGAGTTATGACCTTTTACGCATAACCCTTTGTTATAGCGCCACCATCTGGCCGACATAGGTGATTTATAGTGCCTGAGTAGTGGGGGCCCATAGGAACCCATCTACCAAATTTGGTTGCTGCAGGACATATGGTTGCTGAGCCTCAGACACTTTTAGCGGAGAAAAATAAGAATAATAATAATCCTAACAGACACAGGGTGTTGCTAGGGTATTCTAGGTGGTTGCTAGGATGTTGCTAGGTGGTTGCTAGGGTGTTGCTTGGCAGTTATGGTGTTCTAGGTGGTTGCTAGGGTGTTGCTAGGGGGTTGTTATGGTGTTCCAGGTTGTTGCTAGGGTGTTGCTAGGTGGTTGCTATGGTGTTCCAGATGGTTGCTAGGGTGTTGCTAGGTGGTTGCTATGGAATTATAGCCGGTTGCTAGGGTGTTGCTAGGCATTTGCTATGGTGTTCCAGGTGGTTGCTAGTGTGTTGTTAGGTGGTTGCTATGGAGTTCTAGGCGGTTGCTAGGGTGTTCTAGGTGGTTGCTAGGGTGTTGCTAGGGGGTTGCTATGGAGTTCTAGGCGGTTGCTAGGTCTTCACTGAGTCCAATGACGCGACCCATAGTTCTCTATGACAAACGGTTCATAAGTTATGAAATATCAAACATCGGCCAATCAGGAAGGGGGGCGAGGCTGATCTACACCAATGGACATAGGACTCTCGACCATGTCCAATGAGGCATTGCACAATTTGTGGGCAATTTTTCCCCATAGAGATGAATGGCAGAATGTTCAAATCTAGAGAGAGACCAGAGCACTGCTGCTAGAAGACAGAGCATTGTGACATCACAAGGTTGAGAAGACAGAGCATTGTGACATCACAAGGGTGAACATTCCACCATTCATTCTCTATGGGAAAAATTTCCCAAAAAAAGTGGAATTTCTCAAAAACCGTGCACCCAAACTTTCCACAAAGTAATAGCACACCATTCCCGCTTGATTTGACATATTGCACGTGTATGTAGTGCGAAAACTCTGGGAGGAGTAGCGGTCCAAAAAATGGGTGGAATAATAATAATAAATAAAGAATATGTTTGCCTAAGGCAACCACACTAACTAGGCAATTCCTGCAGAAATTGTGAAGTGTGGTTGCCGCCAATGCAAAGTCGACTTTCTGCTGAACTGCGTGAACAGTGGAAGGTAGTTGCTATGATGTTCTGGTGGTTACTTTGATGTTTTAGGTGGGGTCAAGGGTGTTGCTATGGAGTTTGAGGCAGTTGCTATGGTGTTGCTAGGTGGTTCTATGGAGTTCTAGGTGGTTGCTAGGGTGTTCTAGGTGGTTGCTATGGAGTTCTAGGCTGTTGCTAGGATGTTGCTAGGTGGTTGATATGGTGTTCCAGGAGGTTTCTAGGGTGTTGCTAGGTGGTTGCTATGGTGTTCCAGGTGGTTGCTAGGGTGTTCTAGGTGGTTGCTATGGAGTTCTAGGCTGTTGCTAGGATGTTGCTAGGTGGTTGATATGGTGTTCCAGGAGGTTGCTAGGGCATTGATATGTGGTTGCTATGGAGTTAAAGGCGGTTGCTAGGGTGTTGCTAGGCAGTTGTTATGGTGTTCCAGGTTGTTGCTAGGGTGTTGCTAGGTGGTTGCTATGGAGTTCTAGGTGGTTGCTATGGTGTTCCAGGTGGTTGCTATGGAGTGCTAGGTGGTCGTTAGGGTGTTGCTAGGTTGTTGCTATGGGGTTCTTGGTTGTTGCTATGGTGTTGCTAGGTGGTTGTTATGGAGTTATAGCCGGTTGCTAGGGTGTTGCTAGGCATTTGCTATGGAGTTATAGGCGGTTGCTAGGGTGTTGCTAGGGTATTCTAGGTGTTTGCTAGGATGTTGCTAGGTGGTTGCTATTGAGCTCCAGGTGGTTGCTAGGGTGGTGCTAGGTGGTTGCTATGGAGTTTCAGGTGGTTGCTATTGAGCTCCCGGTGGTTGCTAGGGCATTGCTAGGTGGTTGCTAGGGTATGCTAAGTGGTTGCTAGGATGTTGCTAGGTGGTTGCTATGGAGTTCTAGGCGGTTGCTAGGGTGTAGCTAGGCAGTTGTTATGGTGTTCAGGTGGTTGCTAGGGTGTTGCTAGGTGGTTGCTATGGAGTTTAAGCGGTTGCTAGGGTGTTGCTAGGCATTTGCTATGGAGTTATAGGCAGTTGCTAGGGTTGGTTGTAGGGTAGTTCTAGGGTGCGTGCTAGGATGTTTGCTAGGTGTTGCTATGGAGTTATAGGCAGTTGCTAGGGTGTTGCTAGGCATTTGCTATGGAGTTATAGGCAGTTGCTAGGGTGTTGCTAGGGTATTCTAGGTAGTTGCTAGCACGTTGCTAGGTGGTTGCTATAGTGTTGCTAGATGGTTGCTATGGTGTTCCAGGTGTTTGCTAGGGTGTTGCTAGGTGGTTGCTTTGGAGTTAAAGTTGGTTGCTAGGGTGTTGCTAGGCATTTGTTATGGTGTTCCAGGTGGTTGCTAGTGTGTTGTTAGGTGGTTGCTATGGAGTTCCAGGTGGTTGCTAGGGGGTTGCTAGGGTATTCTAAGTGGTTGCTAGGATGTTGCTAGGTGGTTGCTATGGAGTTCTAGGCGGTTGCTAGGGTGTAGCTAGGCAGTTGTTATGGTGTTCCAGGTGGTTGCTAGGGTGTTGCAAGGGTATTCTAGGTGGCTGCTAGGATGTTGCTAGGTGGTTGCTATGGAGATATAGGCAGTTGCTAGGGTGTTGCTAGGCATTTGCTATGGAGTTATAGCTGGTTGCTAGGGTGTTGCTAGGCATTTGCTATGGTGTTCCAGGTGGTTGCTAGTGTGTTGTTAGGTGGTTGCTATGGAGTTCCAGGTGGTTGCTAGGGGGTTGCTAGGGTATTCTAAGTGGTTGCTAGGATGTTGCTAGGTGGTTGCTATGGAGTTATAGGTGGTTGCTAGGGTGTTGCTAGGCAGTTGTTATGGTGTTCCAAGTGGTTGCTATGGTGTTGCTAGGTCGTTGCTATGGAGTTCTAGGCCGTTGCTAGGGTGTTGATAGGTGGTTGCTATGGAGTTCTAGGTGGTTGCTAGGGTGTTGCTAGGGTGTTGCTAGGTGGTTGCTATGGAGTTATAGGTGGTTGCTAGTGTGTTGTTAGGTGGTTGCTATGGAGTTCTAGGCCGTTGCTAGGGTGTTTTAGGTGGTTGCTATGGTGTTGCTAGGTGGTTGCTATGGAGTTCTAGGCCGTTGCTAGTGTGTTGCTAGGTGGTTGCTATGGAGTTCTAGGTGGTTGCTAGGGTGTTGCTAGGGTGTTGCTAGGTGGTTGCTATGGAGTTCTAGGCGGTTGCTAGGGTGTTGCTAGGTGGTTGCTATGGAGTTCTAGGTGATTGCTAGGGTGTTGCTAGGCGGTTGCTATGGAGTTCTAGGCGGTTGCTAGGGTGTTGCTAGGTGGTTGCTATGGAGTTCTAGGTGGTTGCTAGGCTGTTGCTAGGGGGTTGCTAGGGTATTCGAAGTGGTTGCTAGGATGTTGCTAGGTGGTTGCTATGGAGTTCTAGGTGGTTGCTATGGTGTTGCTAGGTGGTTGCTATGGAGTTCTAGGCCGTTGCTAGGGTGTTGCTAGGTGGTTGCTATGGAGTTCTAGGTGGTTGCTAGGGTGTTGCTAGGGTGTTGCTAGGTGGTTGCTATGGAGTTCTAGGTGGTTGCTATGGAGTTCTAGGTGGTTGCTATGGTGTTGCTAGGTGGTTGCTATGGAGTTATAGGCGGTTGCTAGGGTGTTGCTAGGGTATTCTAGGTGGTTGCTAGGATGTTGCTAGGTGGTTGCTATGGAGTTATAGGTGGTTGCTAGGGTGTTTCTAGGGGGTTGTTAGGGTATTCTAAGTGGTTGTTATGGTGTTGCTAGGTGGTTGCTATGGAGTCCTAGGTGGTTGCTAGGGTGTTGCTAGGTGGTTGCTATGGAGTTCTAGGCCGTTGCTAGGGTGTTGCTAGGTGGTTGCTATGGAGTTCTAGGTGGTTGCTGGGGTGTTGCTAGGGTGTTGCTAGGTGGTTGCTATGGAGTTCTAGGCGGTTGCTAGGGTGTTGCTAGGTGGTTGCAATGGAGTTCTAGGTGGTTGCTAGGGTGTTGCTAGGTGGTTGCTATGGAGTTATAGGTGGTTGCTAGGGTGTTGCTAGGCGGTTGCTATGGTGTTCTAGGTGGTTGCTATGGTGTTGCTATGTGGTTGCTATGGCGTTATAGACGGTTGCTAGGGTGTTGCCAGGCATTTGCTATGGTGTTCCAGGTGGTTGCTAGTGTGTTTGTAGGTGGTTGCTATGGAGTTCTAGGCCGTTGCTATGCAGTTCTAGGTAGTTGCTATGGGGTTGGTAGGGGGTTTCTATGGAGTTCTAGGCCGTTGCTAGGTCTTTACTGAGTCCAATGATGCGACCCAGAGTTCTCTATGACAAACGGTTCAAAAGTTATGAAATATCAAACATCGGCCAATCAGGAAGAGGGACGAGGCTGATCTACACCAATGGACATAGGACTCTCGACCATGTCCAATGAGGCATTGCACAATTTGTGGGCAATTTTTCCCCATAGAGATGAATGGCAGAATGTTCAAATCTAGAGAGAGACCAGAGCACTGCTGCTAGAAGACAGACCATTGTGAAATCAAAAGGGTGAGAAGACAGAGCATTGTGACATCACAAAGGTGAACATTCCGCCATTCATTCTCTATGGGAAAAATTGCCCACAAAAATTCAAATATTTCAAAAACCGTCCACCCAAACTTTCCACAAAGTAATAGCACACCATTCCCGATCAGGCCGCTCGATTTGACATATTGCACATGTATGTGGTGCGAAAACTCTGGGAGGAGTAGCGGTCCAAAAAATGGGTGGAATAATAATAATAATAATAACTAGACAATTCCTGCAGAAATTGTGAAGTGTGGTTGCCGCTAACGCAGTCGACTTTGTGCTGAACAGAGTGAACAGTGGTAGGTAGTTGCTATGATGTCTGAGGCAGTTGCTAGGGTGTTGCTAGGTGGTTCTAAGGAGTTCTAGGTGGTTTCATGGAATTCTAGGCTGTCGCTAGGGTGGTGCTAGGTGGTTGCTATGGAGTTTCAGGTGGTTGCTATTGAGCTCCAGGTGGTTGCTAGGGCATTGCTGGGTGGTTGCTAGGGTATTCTAAGTGGTTGCTAGGATGTTGCTAGGTGGTTGCTATGGAGTTCTAGGCGGTTGCTAGGGTGTTGCTAGGCAGTTGTTATGGTGTTCCAGGTGGTTGCTAGGGTGTTGCTAGGTGGTTGCTATGGAGTTCTAGGTGGTTGCTAGGGTGTTGCTAGGTGGTTGCTAGGGTATTCTAAGTGGTTGCTAGGATGGTGCTAGGTGGTTGCTATGGAGTTATAGGCGGTTGCTAGGGTGTTGCTAGGCTGTTGTTATGGTGTTCCAAGTGGTTGCTAGGGTGTTGCTAGGTGGTTGCTATGGAGTTCTAGGTGGTTGCTAGGGTGTTGCTAGGTCGTTGCTATGGTGTTCCATGTGGTTGCTAGCGTGTTGCTAGGCAGTTGTTATGGTGTTCCAGATTGTTGCTAAGGTGTTGCTAGGTGGTTGCTATGGAGTTCCAGGCGGTTGCTATGGTGTTGCTAGGTGGTTGCTATGGAGTTCTAGGCCGTTGCTAGGGTGTTGCTAGGTGGTTGCTATGGAGCTCTAGGTGGTTGCCAGGGTGTTGCTAGGTGGTTGCTTTGGAGTTCTAGGTGGTTGCTAGTGTGTAGCCAGGCATTTGCTATGGTGTTCCAGGTGGTTGCTAGTGTGTTGTTAGGTTGTTGCTATGGAGTTCTAGGTGGTTGCTAAGGTGTTGCTAGGTGGTTGCTATGGTGTTCCAGGTCGTTGCTAGGGTGTTGCTAGGTGGTTGCTATGGAGTTCTAGGTGGTTGCTATGGTGTTGCTAGGTGGTTGCTATGGAGTTCTAGGTGGTTGCTAGGGTGTTGCTAGGTGGTTGCTATGGAGTTAGAGCCGGTTGCTAGGATGTTGCTAGGTGGTTGCTATGGAGTTCTAGGCCGTTGCTAGGTGGTTGCTATGGAGTTCTAGGTGGTTGCTAGGGTGTTGCTAGGTGGTTGCTATGGAGTTCTAGGTGGTTGCTATGGTGTTGCTAGGTGGTTGCTATGGAGTTCTAGGCCGTTGCTAGGGTGTTGATAGGTGGTTGCTATGGAGTTCTAGGTGGTTGCTAGGGTGTTGCTAGGTGGTTGCTATGGAGTTCTAGGCGGTTGCTATGGTGTTGCTAGGTGGTTGCTATGGAGTTCTAGGCGGTTGCTAGGGTGTTGCTAGGTGGTTGCTATGGAGTTCTAGGTGGTTGCTAGGGTGTTGCTAGGGGTTGCTAGGGTATTCGAGTGGTTGCTAGGATGTTGCTAGGTGGTTGCTATGGAGTTCTAGGTGGTTGCTATGGTGTTGCTAGGTGGTTGCTATGGAGTTCTAGGCTGTTGCTAGTGTGTTGCTAGGTGGTTGCTATGGAGTTCTAGGTGGTTGCTAGGGTGTTGCTAGGGTGTTGCTAGGTGGTTGCTATGGAGTTCTAGGCGGTTGCTAGGGTGTTGCTAGGTGGTTGCTATGGAGTTCTAGGTGGTTGCTAGGCGGTTGCTATGGAGTTCTAGGCGGTTGCTAGGGTGTTGCTAGGTGGTTGCTATGGAGTTCTAGGTGGTTGCTAGGGTGTTGCTAGGGTATTCGAAGTGGTTGCTAGGATGTTGCTAGGTGGTTGCTATGGAGTTCTAGGTGGTTGCTATGGTGTTGCTAGGTGGTTGCTATGGAGTTCTAGGCCGTTGCTAGGGTGTTGCTAGATGGTTGCTATGGAGTTCTAGGTGGTTGCTAGGGTGTTGCTAGGTGGTTGCTATGGAGTTCTAGGCGGTTGCTAGGGTGTTGCTAGGTGGTTGCTATGGAGTTATAGGCGGTTGCTAGGGTGTTGCTAGGGTATTCTAGGTGGTTGCTAGGATGTTGCTAGGTGGTTGCTATGGAGTTATAGGTGGTTGCTAGGGTGTTTCTAGGGGGTTGCTAGGGTATTCTAAGTGGTTGCTATGGTGTTGCTAGGTGGTTGCTATGGAGTTCTAGGTGGTTGCTAGGGTGTTGCTAGGTGGTTGCTATGGAGTTCTAGGCCGTTGCTAGGGTGTTGCTAGGTGGTTCCTATGGAGTTCTAGGTTGTTGCTAGGGTGTTGCTAGGGTGTTGCTAGGTGGTTGCTATGGAGTTCTAGGCGGTTGCTAGGGTGTTGCTAGGTGGTTGCTATGGAGTTATAGGCGGTTGCTAGGGATTTGCTAGGCGGTTGCTATGGAGTTATAGGTGGTTGCTAGTGTGTTGTTAGGTGGTTGCTATGGAGTTCTAGGCCGTTGCTAGGGTGTTTTAGGTGGTTGCTAGGGTGTTGCTAGGGGGTTGCTATGGAGTTCTAGGCGGTTGCTAGGTCTTTACTGAGTCCAATGACGCGACCCATAGTTCTCTATGACAAACGGTTCAAAAGTTATGAAATATCAAACATCGGCCAATCAGGAAGGGGGGCGAGGCTGATCTCCACCAATGGACAAAGGACTCTCTACCATGTCCAATGAGGCATTGCACAATTTGTGGGCAATTTTTCCCCATAGAGATGAATGGCCGAATGTTCAAATCTAGAGAGAGACCAGAGTACTGCTGCTAGAACACAGGGCATTGTGACATCACAAGGGTGAGAAGACAGAGCATTGTGACATCACAAAGGTGAACATTCCGCCATTCATTCTCTATGGGAAAAATTGCCCACAAAAATTCAAATTTTTCAAAAACCGTGCAACCAATCTTTCCACAAAGTAATAGCACACCATTCCCGATCAAGCCGCTCGATTTGACATATTGCACGTGTATGTGGTGCGAAAACTCTGGGAGGAGTAGCGGTCCAAAAAATGGGCGGAATAAATAATAAAGAATAATAATAATAACTAGACAATTCCTGCAGAAATTGTGATGTGTGGTTGCCGCCAACGCAAAGTCAACTTTGTGCTGAACGGAGCGAACAGTTTCTGTAGCATGAGCAGAGACATAGTATGGTATACATGATATAACATCACGGCAACGAGTTCATTTGCAACACACGTATTCAGAGCTAAATTAACCCTTCATCAATACTTGAGATCAGCGATTTACTCACGGTATGCTGTGACGAGTGACGGCGAATCATAAAGCTAGCTGGCCACTTCAGAGGGTCTTGGAAAAACGTTATATCTGCACTGCACAACCGCTCCATTTTAAAAAGCAAGACAGGGCTAGGGAGATTAATGTGATTGATTTATGGTTTTACGTTAAGTTCAGCTCATTTTTACCATTCAAATAAAAACATTTAACTGTGCTGCAATTCAGAGTTTAATCTGTTACCTTAGATACGAACTCATAGACACAGGATAGCCTACTACGTGTTAGCTGACCCAAATTTCTGGAGTTAGACGGGACCTGAAGCTGCTGCACACGTGCTGTTGACGGCGTTGTTCCAGTTTTCAGTACAGTCTGGCTTGTTTGAGAATTCGTTTATTCAGTAGCTGAGAGCATAAGCTTTCTAACCAGGTATAACCAGCACGTCTATTTTTGTTTTTTTTAAATAATCGTTTTTTTTAAATCGTAAACCGAAAGCTATGTCATCATGTCATAGAACGTATTCGCTCTTTGTTAGCACTAGCATGCAAATACGCAAAGTCTGGCTTGTTTGAAAATTCGTTTATTCAGTAGCTGAGAGCATAAGCTTTCTAACCAGGTATAACAGCACGTCATATTTTGGTTTTTTTAATATCGTTTTTTTAGGTCAACCGAAAGTGCTCTCATTATCGCATTAAAGCCGTTCACTGTTTGTTAGCACTAGCATTCTAAGACGCTGAATGTGACGAAACGTCGTCAACGAATTAGCGTAATGTCTCGTGAAATACTATTATTATTGAGGACTTCTGGGTATGCCTAAGCCATATGTTTGTTGATATACCTAGCTGACAGCGTTTTCATTTGTAATTTTTCATTTTGAATATCGTTCTTTCACTTCCGCAATCAGCTATTTCCTATCCTGCCTGCTGAGACCGTAGAGCTGACCGCATCACGTGTGCAAAGCCGACCAATGCTGTAACTTCACCGTTCGCATATGAATGACGTCACCTTCTCCATTCATCTCTATGGGGAAAAATTGGGCATAAAAATTAATATTTCTCAAAAACCGTGCAGCGAAACTTTCCACAAAGTAATAGCACACGATTCCCAAAGAAGCCGGTCATTTTGACATATGGCACGTGTATGTGGTGTGAAAACTCTGGGAGGAGTAGCGGTCCAAAAAATGGGTGGAAAGAAATAATAATAATAATATGTGCAATAATAATAGTGTAGTTGCCCTAAGGCAACCACACTAATAATATGTGCAATAATAATAGTGTAGTTGCCCTAAGGCAACCACACTAACTAGACAATTCCTGCAGAAATTGTGAAGTGTGGTTGCCGCCAACGCAAAGTGGACTTTGTGCTGAACGGAGCGAACAGTTTCTGTAGTATAAGCAGAGACAGAGTGTGGTATACATGCTATAACATCACGGCAACGAGTTGATATGCAACACGCATATTCAGAGCTAAATGAACCCTTCATCAATACTTGAGATCAGTGTTTTACGCACAGTATGCTGTGACGAGTGACGGCGAATCACAAAGCTAGCTGGCCAGTTAAGAGGGTCTAGAAAAACCCTATATGTACACTGCGCCACCGCACCATTTTAAAAATCAAGACAGGGCTAGGGAGATTAATTTGATTGATTGATGGTGTTAAGTTAAGTTCAGCTCATTTGTACCATTCAAATAAAAACATTTAACTGGGCTGCAATTCAGAGTTTAATCTGTTACCTTAGATACCAACTCATAGACAGAGGTAAGCCTATTACGTGTTAGCCGACCCAAATTTCTAAGAAAGAAAATGAGGCGAGAAATGTGTTAAAATAGTTGCATACGGCTTCTGTGAATAAGCATCGGCTGGTAGCCAGTACTAGTAACTTCTGTTATAACGAGGGGTGCATGAACAAGCGAGCGGAGTTGTGTACTGTAGCAAATGCGTTGGGGTGAGAAAGCGTTGCTTTCACTAGCTGAATGCGTAATGCAGTTATAAAGAGACCAAAGTTTCCAACTCGCTGGAACATAAAACGGTATTACAAAAGTCAAAATTGACATATTATACATTGTTAGAAAGCTTATTCTCTCACCTATTAGATCGACGATGTGTAGATAAAGGCAGTTTGTACTACAAACTTACAGAGCACTCAATGCAGTATGTGTGGTATTACAAGCTGACGTCTTTTTCTGGAGTAAGACCGGACCTGAAGCTGCTGCACACGTTTTGTTGACGGTTGTTGCACTTTCAGTAAAGTCTGGCTTGTTCGAGAATCGTTGTATTCAGTAGCTGAGATGCTAAGCTTCTAACCAGTAACCAATTTTGTTGTATTAAACGTTTTAGTCAAATCGAAAGCTATGTCATCATGTCATAGAACGTATTCGCTCTTTACACTAGCATGCAAATCGAAACGGCTGTTTGAAAAGTTCGTTTTCAGTAGCTGAGAGCATAAGCTTCTAACCAGGTATAACAGCACGTTATTTGTGTTTTTAATATCGTTTTTTTAGGTCAACCGAAAGCTGCATATGCATAAACGTATTCGCGCGTTGTTGCACTAGCATTCAGTAAAGTCTGGCTTGTTCGAAATTCGTTTATTCAGTAGCTGAGAGCATAAGCTTTCTAACCAGGTATAACAGCACGTCTATTTTGTTTTTTTAATATCGTTTTTTTAGGTCACCGAAAGCTATGTCATCATGTCATAAAACTATTCGCTCTTTGTTAGCACTAGCATCAAGACGAGTCTGGCTTGTTGAAAATTGTTTATTCGTAGCTGAACTAGCTTCTAACAGGTATACAGCACTATATTGTTGTTTTTTATATCGTTTTTTAGGTCACCGAAAGGGTCTCATTATCGCATAAAGCCATCACTGTGTGTTAGCACTAGATCTAGACGCTGCATGTGACGAAGTCGTCAACGATTGCGTATGTCTCGTAATACTATTATTATTGAGGACTTCTGTATCCTAAGCCATATGTTGTTGATAACCTAGCTGACAGCGTTCATTTGTAATTTTTCATTTGAATATCGTTCTTTCACTCCGCATCAGCTATTCCTATCCTGCCTCTGAGACCGTAGAGCTGACCGCATCACGTGTGCAAAGCCGACCAATGCTGTACTTCACCGTTCGCATATGAATGACGTCACCTTCTCCATTCATCTCTATGGGGAAAAATTGGGCATAAAAATTAATATTTCTCAAAAACCGTGCAGCGAAACTTTCCACAAAGTAATAGCACACGATTCCCAAAGAAGCCGGTCATTTTGACATATGGCACGTGTATGTGGTGTGAAAACTCTGGAGGAGTAGCGGTCCAAAAATGGGTGGAAAGAATAAAATATATGAATAATAATACTAAAATGTGCGATAATAATGTGGTTGCCCTAAGGCAACACACTAACTAGACAATTCCTGCAGAAATTGTGAAGTGTGGTTGCCGCCAACGCAAAGTCGACTTTGTGCTGAACGGAGTGAACAGTGGTAGGTAGTTGCTATGATGTCTGAGGCAGTTGCTAGGGTGTTGCAAGGTGGTTCTATGGAGTTCTAAGTGGTTTCATGGAATTCTAGGCGGTCGCTAGGGTGGTGCTAGGTGGTTGCTATGGAGTTTCAGGTGGTTGCTATTGAGCTCCAGGTGGTTGCTAGGGCATTGCTAGGTGGTTGCTAGGGTATGCTAAGTGGTTGCTAGGATGTTGCTAGGTGGTTGCTATGGAGTTCTAGGCGGTTGCTAGGGAGTAGCTAGGCAGTTGTTATGGTGTTCCAGGTAATTGCTAGGGTGTTGCTAGGTGGTTGCTATGGAGTTATAGCCGGTTGCTAGGGTGTTGCTAGGCATTTGCTATGGAGTTATAGGCAGTTGCTAGGGTGTTGCAAGGGTATTCTAGGTGGCTGCTAGGATGTTGCTAGGTGGTTGCTATGGAGTAATAGGCAGTTGCTAGGGTGTTGCTAGGCATTTGCTATGGAGTTATAGCTGGTTGCTAGGGTGTTGCTAGGCATTTGCTATGGTGTTCCAGGTGGTTGCTAGTGTGTTGTTAGGTGGTTGCTATGGAGTTCCAGGTGGTTGCTGGGGTGTTGCTAGGGTATTCTAAGTGGTTGCTAGGATGTTGCTAGGTGGTTGCTATGGAGTTCTAGGTGGTTGCTATGGTGTTGCTAGGTGGTTGCTATGAAGTTCTAGGCCGTTGCGAGGGTGTTGCTAGGTGGTTGCTATGGAGTTCTAGGTGGTTGCTGCGGTGTTGCTATGGTGTTGCTAGGTGGTTGCTATGGAGTTATAGGCGGTTGCTAGGGTGTTGCTAAGGTATTCTAGGTGGTTGCTAGGATGTTGCTAGGTGGTTGCTATGGAGTTATAGGTGGTTGCTAGGGTGTTTCTAGGGGGTTGTTAGGGTATTCTAAGTGGTTGCTATGGTGTTGCTAGGTGGTTGCTATGGAGTTCTAGGTGGTTGCTAGGGTGTTGCTAGGTGGTTGCTATGGAGTTCAAGGCCGTTGCTAGGGTGTTGCTAGGTGGTTGCTATGGAGTTCTAGGTGGTTGCTAGGGTGTTGCTAGGTGGTTGCTATGGAGTTCTAGGCGGTTGCTAGGGTGTTGCTAGGTGGTTGATATGGAGTTCTAGGTGGTTGCTAGGGTGTTGCTAGGCGGTTGCTATGGAGTTATAGGTGGTTGCTAGTGTGTTGTTAGGTGGTTGCTATGGAGTTCTAGGCTGTTGCTAGGGTGTTTTAGGTGGTTGCTAGGGTGTTGCTAGGGGTTGCTATGGAGTTTTAGGCGGTTGCTAGGTCTTTACTGAGTCCAATGACGCGACCCATAGTTCTCTATGACAAACGGTTCAAAAGTTATGAAATATCAAACATCGGCCAATCAGGAAGGGGGGCGAGGCTGATCTCCACCAATGGACAATGGACTCTCTACCATGTCCAATGAGGCATTGCACAATTTGTGGGCAATTTTTCCCCATAGAGATGAATGGCCGAATGTTCAAATCTAGAGAGAGACCAGAGTACTGCTGCCAGAAGACAGGGCATTGTGACATCACAAGGGTGAGAAGACAGAGCATTGTGACATCACAAAGGTGAACATTCCGCCATTCATTCTCTATGGGAAAAATTGCCCACAAAAATTCAAATTTTTCAAAAACCGTGCAACCAATCTTTCCACAAAATAATAGCACACCATTCCCGGTCAAGCCGCTCGATTTGACATATTCCACGCGTATGTGGTGTGAAAACTCTGGGAGGAGTAGCGGTCCAAAAAATGGGTGGAATAATAATAATAATAACTAGACAATTCCTGCAGAAATTGTGAAGTGTGGTTGCCGCCAATGCAAAGTCGACTTTCTGTTGAACAGAGTGAACAGTGGTAGGTAGTTGCTATGATGTTTGAGGCAGTTGCTAGGGTGTTGCTAGGTGGTTCTATGGAGTTCTAGGTGGTTTCATGGAATTCTAGACGGTCGCTAGGGTGGTGCTAGGTCGTTGCTATGGAGATTCAGGTGGTTGCTATTGAGCTCCAGGTGGTTGCTATGGTTTTGCTAGGTGGTTGCTAGGGTGTTGCTAGGTGCTTGCTATGGAGTTCTAGGCGGTTGCTATGGAGTTCTAGGCGGTTGCTAGGGTGTAGCTAGGCAGTAGTTATGGTGTTCCAGGTGGTTGCTATGGTGTTGCTAGGTGGTTGCTATGGAGTTATAGCCGGTTGCTAGGGTGTTGCTAGGCATTTGCTATGGAGTTATAGGCAGTTGCTAGGGTGTTGCAAGGGTATTCTAGGTGGCTGCTAGGATGTTGCTAGGTGGTTGCTATGGAGTTATAGGCAGTTGCTAGGGTGTTGCTAGGCATTTGCTATGGAGTTATAGCTGGTTGCTAGGGTGTTGCTAGGCATTTGCTATGGTGTTCCCGGTGGTTGCTAGTGTGTTGTTAGGTGGTTACTATGGAGTTCCAGGTGGTTGCTAGGGGGTTGCTAGGGTATTCTAAGTGGTTGCTAGGATGTTGCTAGGTGGTTGCTATGGAGTTATAGGTGGTTGCTAGGGTGTTGCTAGGCAGTTGTTATGGTGTTCCAAGTGGTTGCTAGGGTGTTGCTAGGTGGTTGCTATGGTGTTCCAGGTGGTTGCTAGGGTGTTGCTAGGTGGTTGCTATTGAGTTCTAGGCAGTTGCTATGGTGTTGCTAGGTGGTTGCTATGGAATTCTAGGCGGTTGCTATGGTGTTGCTAGGTGGTTGCTATGGAGTTCTAGGCCGTTGCTAGGGTGTTGCTAGGTGGTTGCTATGGAGTTCTAGGTGGTTGCTAGGGTGTTGCTAAGTGGTTGCTATGGAGTTCTAGGCGGTTGCTATGGTGTTGCTAGGTGGTTGCTATGGAGTTCTAGGTGGTTGCTAGGGTGTTGCTAGGTGGTTGCTATGGAGTTCTAGGTGGTTGCTAGGGTGTTGCTAGGGTATTCGAAGTGGTTGCTAGGATGTTGCTAGGTGGTTGCTATGGAGTTCTAGGTGGTTGCTATGGTGTTTCTAGGTGGTTGCTATTGAGTTCTAGGCCGTTGCTAGGATGTTGCTAGATGGTTGCTATGGAGTTCTAGGTGGTGGGTAGGGTGTTGCTAGGGTGTTGCTAGGTGGTTGCTATGGAGTTCTAGCGGGTTGCTAGGGTGTTGCGAGGTGGTTGCTATGGAGTTCTAGGTGGTTGCTAGGGTGTTGCTAGGCGGTTGCTATGGAGTTATAGGCGGTTGCTAGGGTGTTGCTAGGGTATTCTAGGTGGTTGCTAGGATGTTGCTAGGTGGTTGCTATGGAGTTATAGGTGGTTGCTAGGGTGTTTCTAGGGGGTTGCTAGGGTATTCTAAGTGGTTGCTATGGTGTTGCTAGGTGGTTGCTATGGAGTTCTAGGTGGTTGCTAAGGTGTTGCTAGGTGGTTGCTATGGAGATCTAGGTGGTTGCTATGGTGTTGCTAGGTGGTTCCTATGGAGTTCTAGGTTGTTGCTAGGGTGTTGCTAGGGTGTTGCTAGGTGGTTGCTATGGAGTTCTAGGCGGTTGCTAGGGTGTTGCTAGGTGGTTGCTATGGAGTTCTAGGTGGTTGCTATGGTGTTGCTAGGTGGTTGCTATGGAGTTCTAGGCGGTTGCTAGGGTGTTTCTAAGTGGTTGCTATGGAGTTCTAGATGGTTGCTAGGGTGTTGCTAGGGTATTCGAAGTGGTTGCTAGGATGTTGCACAAAATAATAGCACACCATTCCCGGTCAAGCCGCTCGATTTGACATATTCCACGCGTATGTGGTGTGAAAACTCTGGGAGGAGTAGCGGTCCAAAAAATGGGTGGAATAATAATAATAATAACTAGACAATTCCTGCAGAAATTGTGAAGTGTGGTTGCCGCCAATGCAAAGTCGACTTTCTGTTGAACAGAGTGAACAGTGGTAGGTAGTTGCTATGATGTTTGAGGCAGTTGCTAGGGTGTTGCTAGGTGGTTCTATGGAGTTCTAGGTGGTTTCATGGAATTCTAGACGGTCGCTAGGGTGGTGCTAGGTCGTTGCTATGGAGTTTCAGGTGGTTGCTATTGAGCTCCAGGTGGTTGCTATGGTGTTGCTAGGTGGTTGCTAGGGTGTTGCTAGGTGCTTGCTATGGAGTTCTAGGCGGTTGCTATGGAGTTCTAGGCGGTTGCTAGGGTGTAGCTAGGCAGTAGTTATGGTGTTCCAGGTGGTTGCTATGGTGTTGCTAGGTGGTTGCTATGGAGTTATAGCCGGTTGCTAGGGTGTTGCTAGGCATTTGCTATGGAGTTATAGGCAGTTGCTAGGGTGTTGCAAGGGTATTCTAGGTGGCTGCTAGGATGTTGCTAGGTGGTTGCTATGGAGTTATAGGCAGTTGCTAGGGTGTTGCTAGGCATTTGCTATGGAGTTATAGCTGGTTGCTAGGGTGTTGCTAGGCAGTTGCTATGGTGTTCCAGGTGGTTGCTAGTGTGTTGTTAGGTGGTTACTATGGAGTTCCAGGTGGTTGCTAGGGGGTTGCTAGGGTATTCTAAGTGGTTGCTAGGATGTTGCTAGGTGGTTGCTATGGAGTTATAGGTGGTTGCTAGGGTGTTGCTAGGCAGTTGTTATGGTGTTCCAAGTGGTTGCTAGGGTGTTGCTAGGTGGTTGCTATGGTGTTCCAGGTGGTTGCTAGGGTGTTGCTAGGTGGTTGCTATTGAGTTCTAGGCAGTTGCTATGGTGTTGCTAGGTGGTTGCTATGGAATTCTAGGCGGTTGCTAGGGTGTTTCTAGGGGGTTGCTAGGGTGTTGCTAAGTGGTTGCTATGGAGTTCTAGGCGGTTGCTATGGTGTTGCTAGGTGGTTGCTATGGAGTTCTAGGTGGTTGCTACGGTGTTGCTAGGTGGTTGCTATGGAGTTCTAGGTGGTTGCTAGGGTGTTGCTAGGGTATTCGAAGTGGTTGCTAGGATGTTGCTAGGTGGTTGCTATGGAGTTCTAGGTGGTTGCTATGGTGTTTCTAGGTGGTTGCCTAGAGTTATAGGCGGTTGCTAGGGTGTTGCTAGGCGGTTGCTATGGGGTTATAGGTGGTTGCTAGTGTGTTGTTAGGTGGTTGCTATGGAGTTCTAGGCCGTTGCTAGGGTGTTTTAGGTGGTTGCTAGGGTGTTGCTAGGGGGTTGCTATGGAGTTCTAGGCGGTTGCTAGGTCTTTACTGAGTCCAATGACGCGACCCATAGTTCTCTATGACAAACGGTTCAAAAGTTATGAAATATCAAACATCGGCCAATCAGGAAGGGGGGCGAGGCTGATCTCCACCAATGGACAATGGACTCTCTACCATGTCCAATGAGGCATTGCACAATTTGTGGGCAATTTTTCCCCATAGAGATGAATGGCCGAATGTTCAAATCTAGAGAGAGACCAGAGCACTGCTGCTAGAAGACAGACCATTGTGACATCACAAAGGTGAACATTCCGCCATTCATTCTCTATGGGAAAAATTGCCCACAAAAATTCAAATATTTCAAAAACCGTCCACCCAAACTTTCCACAAAGTAATAGCACACCATTCCCGATCAGGCCGCTCGATTTGACATATTGCACATGTATGTGGTGCGAAAACTCTGGGAGGAGTAGCGGTCCAAAAAATGGGTGGAATAATAATAATAATAATAATAATAACTAGACAATTCCTGCAGAAATTGTGAAGTGTGGTTGCCGCCAACGCAAAGTCGACTTTGTGCTGAACGGAGTGAACAGTGGTAGGTAGTTGCTATGATGTCTGAGGCAGTTGCTAGGGTGTTGCTAGGTGGTTCTATGGAGTTCTAAGTGGTTTCATGGAATTCTAGGCGGTCGCTAGGGTGTTGCTAGGTGGTTGCTATGGAGTTCTAGGTGGTTGCTAGGGTGTTGCTAGGTGGTTGCTATGGAGTTCTAGGTGGTTGCTAGGGTGTTGCTAGGTCGTTGCTATGGTGTTCCATGTGGTTGCTAGGGTGTTGCTAGGCAGTTGTTATGGTGTTCCAGATTGTTGCTAGGGTGTTGCTAGGTGGTTGCTATGGTGTTCCAGGTGGTTGCTAGGGTGTTGCTAGGTGGTTGCTAGGGTATTCTAAGTGGTTGCTAGGATGTTGCTAGGTGGTTGCTATGGAGTTATAGGCGGTTGCTAGGGTGTTGCTAGGCATTTGCTATGGTGTTCCAGGTGGTTGCTATGGAATTCTAGATGGTTGCTAGGGTTTTCTAGCTGGTTGTTATGGGTTGCTAGATCGTTGCTATGGAGTTAGAGCCGGTTGCTAGGATGTTGCTAGGGCGTTGCCATGGAGTTCTAGCGGTTGCTAGGTCTTTACTGAGTCCAATGACGCGACCCATAGTTCTCTATGACAAACGGTTCAAAAGTTATGAAATATCAAACATCGGCCAATCAGGAAGGGGGGCGAGGCTGATCTCCACCAATGGACAAAGGACTCTCTACCATGTCCAATGAGGCATTGCACAATTTGTGGGCAATTTTTCCCCATAGAGATGAATGGCAGAATGTTCAAATCTAGAGAGAGACCAGAGTACTGCTGCCAGAAGACAGACCATTGTGACATCACAAGGGTGAGAAGACAGAGCATTGTGACATCACAAAGGTGAACATTCCGCCATTCATTCTCTATGGGAAAAATTGCCCAGAAAAATTCAAATTTTTCAAAAACCGTGCAACCAATCTTTCCACAAAGTAATAGCACACCATTCCCGATCAAGCCGCTCGATTTGACATATTGCACGTGTTTGTGGTGCGAAACCTCTGGGAGGAGTAGCGGTCCAAAAAATGGGTGGAAAGAAATAATAATAATATGTGCAATAATAATAGTGTAGTTGCCCTAAGGCAACCACACTAATAAATAAATAATATGTGCAATAATAATAGTGTAGTTGCCCTAAGGCAACCACACTAACTAGACAATTCCTGCAGAAATTGTGAAGTGTGGTTGCCGCCAACGCAAAGTGGACTTTGTGCTGAACGGAGCGAACAGTTTCTGTAGTATAAGCAGAGACAGAGTGTGGTATACATGCTATAACATCACGGCAACGAGTTGATATGCAACACGCATATTCAGAGCTAAATGAACCCTTCATCAATACTTGAGATCAGTGTTTTACGCACAGTATGCTGTGACGAGTGACGGCGAATCACAAAGCTAGCTGGCCAGTTAAGAGGGTCTAGAAAAACCCTATATGTACACTGCGCCACCGCACCATTTTAAAAATCAAGACAGGGCTAGGGAGATTAATTTGATTGATTGATGGTGTTAAGTTAAGTTCAGCTCATTTGTACCATTCAAATAAAAACATTTAACTGGGCTGCAATTCAGAGTTTAATCTGTTACCTTAGATACCAACTCATAGACAGAGGTAAGCCTATTACGTGTTAGCCGACCCAAATTTCTAAGAAAGAAAATGAGGCGAGAAATGTGTTAAAATAGTTGCATACGGCTTCTGTGAATAAGCATCGGCTGGTAGCCAGTACTAGTAACTTCTGTTATAACGAGGGGTCTATGAACAAGCGAGCGGAGTTGTGTACTGTAGCAAATGCGTTGGGGTGAGAAAGCGTTGCTTTCACTAGCTGAATGCGTAATGCAGTTATAAAGAGACCAAAGTTTCCAACTCGATGGAACATAAAACGGTATTACAAAAGTCAAAATTGACATATTATACATTGTTAGAAAGCTTATTCTCTCACCTATTAGATCGACGATGTGTAGATAAAGGCAGTTTGTACTACAAACTTACAGAGCACTCAATGCAGTATGTGTGGTATTACAAGCTGACGTCTTTTTCTGGAGTAAGACCGGACCTGAAGCTGCTGCACACGTTTTGTTGACGGCGTTGTTGCACTTTTCAGTAAAGTCTGGCTTGTTCGAAAATTCGTTTATTCAGTAGCTGAGAGCATAAGCTTTCTAACCAGGTATAACAGCACGTCTATTTTTGTTTTTTTAATATCGTTTTTTTAGGTCAACCGAAAGCTATGTCATCATGTCATAGAACGTATTCGCTCTTTGTTAGCACTAGCATGCAAATACGCAAAGTCTGGCTTGTTTGAAAATTCGTTTATTCAGTAGCTGAGAGCATAAGCTTTCTAACCAGGTATAACAGCACGTCTATTTTTGTTTTTTTAATATCGTTTTTTAGGTCAACCGAAAGCTATGTCATCATGTCATAGAACGTATTCGCTCTTTGTTAGCACTAGCATGCAAAGACGGAAAGTCTGGCTTGTTTGAAAATTCGTTTATTCAGTAGCTGAGAGCATAAGCTTTCTAACCAGGTATAACAGCACGTATATTGTTGGTTTTTTAATATCGTTTTTTTAGGTCAACCGAAAGTGCTCTCATTATCGCATAAAAGCCATTCACTGTGTGTTAGCACTAGCATTCTAAGACGCTGCATGTGACGAACGTCGTCACGAATTAGCGTAATGTCTCGTGAAATACTATTATTATTGAGGACTTCTGGTTATGCCTAAGCCATATGTTTGTTGATATACCTAGCTGACAGCGTTTTCATTTGTAATTTTTCATTTTGAATATCGTTCTTTCACTTCCGCAATCAGCTATTTCCTATCCTGCCTGCTGTGACCGTAGAGCTGACCGCATCACGTGTGCAAAGCCGACCAATGCTGTAACTTCACCGTTCGCATATGAATGACGTCACCTTCTCCATTCATCTCTATGGGGAAAAATTGGGCATAAAAATTAATATTTCTCAAAAACCGTGCAGCGAAACTTTCCACAAAGTAATAGCACACGATTCCCAAAGAAGCCGGTCATTTTGACATATGGCACGTGTATGTGGTGTGAAAACTCTGGGAGGAGTAGCGGTCCAAAAAATGGGTGGAAAGAATAAAATATATGAATAATAATAATAATATGTGCGATAATAATAGTGTAGTTGCCCTAAGGCAACCACACTAATAATAATATGTGCAATAATAATAGTGTAGTTGCCCTAAGGCAACCACACTAATAAATAACTAGACAATTCCTGCAGAAATTGTGATGTGTGGTTGCCGCCAACGCAAAGTCAACTTTGTGCTGAACGGAGCGAACAGTTTCTGTAGCATGAGCAGAGACATAGTATGGTATACATGATATAACATCACGGCAACGAGTTCATTTGCAACACACGTATTCAGAGCTAAATTAACCCTTCATCAATACTTGAGATCAGCGATTTACTCACGGTATGCTGTGACGAGTGACGGCGAATCATAAAGCTAGCTGGCCACTTCAGAGGGTCTTGGAAAAACGTTATATCTGCACTGCACAACCGCTCCATTTTAAAAAGCAAGACAGGGCTAGGGAGATTAATTCGATTGATTTATGGTTTTACGTTAAGTTTTGCTCATTTGTACCATTCAAATAAAACATTTAACTGTGCTGCAATTCAGAGTTTAATCTGTTACCTTAGATACGAAGTCATAGACACAGGATAGCCTATTACATGTTAGCCGACCCAAATTTGTGGAGTTAGACCGGACCAGAAGCTGCTGCACACGTGTTGTTGACGGCGTTGTAGCACATTTTAGTACAGTCTGGCTTGGTTGAGAACTCGTTTATTCAGTAGGTAAGAGCATAAGCTTTCTAACCAGGTATAACAGCACGTCTATTTTTGTTTTTTAATATCGTTTTTTTAGGTCAACCGAAAGCTATGTCATCATGTCATAGAACGTATTCGCTCTTTGTTAGCACTAGCATGCAAATACGCAAAGTCTGGCTTGTTTGAAAATTCGTTTATTCAGTAGCTGAGAGCATAAGCTTTCTAACCAGGTATAACAGCACGTCTATTTTAGGTTTTGGAATATCGTTTTTTTAGGTCAACCGAAAGCTATGTCATAGAACGCATTCGCTCTTTGTTAGCACTAGCATGCAAATACGCAAAGTCTGGCTTGTTTGAAAATTCGTTTATTCAGTAGCTGAGAGCATACGCTTTCTAACCAGGTATAACAGCACGTCTATTTTTGTTTTTTTAATATCATTTTTTTAGGTCAACCGAAAGCTATGTCATCATGTCATAGAACGTATTCGCTCTTTGTTAGCACTAGCATGCAAACACGCAAAGTCTGGCTTGTTTGAAAATTCGTTTATTCAGTAGCTGAGAGCATAAGCTTTCTAACCAGGTATAACAGCACGTCTATTTTTGTTTTTTTAATATCGTTTTTTTAGGTCAACCGAAAGCTATGTCATCATGTCATAGAACGTATTCGCTCTTTGTTAGCACTAGCATGCAAAGACGGAAAGTCTGGCTTGTTTGAGAATTCGTTTATTCAGTAGCTGAGAGCATAAGCTTTCTAACCAGGTATAACAGCACGTATATTGTTGGTTTTTTTATATCGTTTTTTTAGGTCAACCGAAAGTGCTCTCATTATCGCATTAAAGCCGTTCACTGTTTGTTAGCACTAGCATTCTAAGACGCTGCATGTGACGAAACGTCGTCAACGAATTAGCGTAATGTCTCGTGAAATACTATTATTATTGAGGACTTCTGGGTATGCCTAAGCCATATGTTTGTTGATATACCTAGCTGACAGCGTTTTCAATTGTAATTTTTCATTTTGAATATCGTTCTTTCACTTCCGCAATCAGCTATTTCCTATCCTGCCTGCTGAGACCGTAGAGCTGACCGCATCACGTGTGCAAAGCCGACCAATGCTGTAACTTCACCGTTCGCATATGAATGACGTCACCTTCTCCATTCATCTCTATGGGGAAAAATTGGGCATAAAATTAATATTTCTCAAAAACCGTGCAGCGAAACTTTCCACAAAGTAATAGCACACGATTCCCAAAGAAGCCGGTCATTTTGACATATGGCACGTGTATGTGGTGTGAAAACTCTGGGAGGAGTAGCGGTCCAAAAAATGGGTGGAATAATAATAATAATAATTATGTGCGATAATAATAGTGTAGTTGCCCTAAGGCAACCACACTAACTAGACAATTCCTGCAGAAATTGTGAAGTGTGGTTGCCGCCAACGCAAAGTCGACTTTGTGCTGAACGGAGTGAACAGTGGTAGGTAGTTGCTATGATGTCTGAGGCAGTTGCAAGGGTGTTGCTAGGTGGTTCTGTGGAGTTTTAAGTGGTTTCATGGAATTCTAGGCGGTCGCTAGGGTGGTGCTAGGTGGTTGCTATGGAGTTTCAGGTGGTTGCTATTGAGCTCCAGGTGGTTGCTAGGGCATTGCTAGGTGGTTGCTAGGGTATGCTAAGTGGTTGGTAGGTGGTTGCTATGGAGTTCTAGGCGGTTGCTAGGGTGTTGCTAGGCAGTTGTTATGGTGTTCCAGGTGGTTGCTAGGGTGTTGCTAGGTGGTTGCTATGGAGTTATAGCCGGTTGCTAGGGTGTTGCTAGGCATTTGCTATGGAGTTATAGGCAGTTGCTAGGGTGTTGCTAGGGTATTCTAGGTGGCTGCTAGGATGTTGCTAGGTGGTTGCTATGGAGTTATAGGCGGTTGCTAGGGTGTTGCTAGGGTGTTGCTAGGTGGTTGCTAGCATGTTGCTAGGTTGTTGCTATAGTGTTGCTAGGCAGTTGTTATGGTGTTACAGGTGGTTGCTAGGGTGTTGCTAGGTGGTTGCTATGGTGTTCCAGGTGGTTGCTAGGGTGTTGCTAGGTGGTTGCTATGGAGTTCTAGGTGGTTGCTATAGTGTTGCTAGGTGGTTGCTTTGGAGTTATAGCTGGTTGCTAGGGTGTTGCTAGGCATTTGCTATGGTGTTCCAGGTGGTTGCTAGTGTGTTGTTGGGTGGTTGCTATGGAGTTCCAGGTGGTTGCTTGGGGGTTGCTAGGGTATTCTAGGTGGTTGCTATGAAGTTATAGCTGGTTGCTAGGGTGTTGCTAGGCAGTTGTTATGGTGTTCCAGATTGTTGCTAGGGTGTTTCCAGGTGGTTGCTAGGGTGTTGCTAGGTGGTTGCTAGGGTATTCTAAGTGGTTGCTAGGATGTTGCTAGGTGGTTGCTATGGAGTTAGAGCCGGTTGCTAGGATGTTGCTAGGGGGTTGCTATGGAGTTCTAGGCGGTTGCTAGGTCTTTACCGAGTCCAATGACGCGACCCATAGTTCTCTATGACAAACGGTTCAAAAGTTATGAAATATCAAACATCGGCCAATCAGGAAGGGGGGCGAGGCTGATCTCCACCAATGGACAAAGGAATCTCTACCATGTCCAATGAGGCATTGCACAATTTGTGGGCAATTTTTCCCCATAGAGATGAATGGCAGAATGTTCAAATCTAGAGAGAGACCAGAGTACTGCTGCTAGAAGACAGACCATTGTGACATCACAATGGTGAGAAGACAGAGCATTGTGACATCACAAAGGTGAACATTCCGCCATTCATTCTCTATGGGAAAAATTGCCCACAAAAATTCAAATTTTTCAAAAACCGTCCACCCAAACTTTCCACAAAGTAATAGCACACCATTCCCGATCAAGCCGCTCGATTTGACATATTGCACGTGTATGTGGTGCGAAAACTCTTGGAGGAGTAGCGGTCCAAAAAATGGGGGAAAAATAATAATATATAAACTAGACAATTCCTGCAGAAATTGTGAAGTGTGGTTGCCGCCAATGCAAAGTCGACTTTCTGCTGAACAGAGTGAACAGTGGTAGGTAGTTGCTATGATGTTTGAGGCAGTTGCTAGGGTGTTGCCAGATGGTTCTATGGAGTTCTAGGTGGTTTCATGGAATTCTAGGTGGTTGCTAGGGTGGTGCTAGGTGGTTGCTATGGAGATTCAGGTGGTTGCTATGGAGCTCCAGGCGGTTGCTATGGTGTTGCTAGGTGGTTGCTATGGAGTTCTAGGCCGTTGCTAGGGTGTTGCTAGGTGGTTGCTATGGAGTTCTAGGTGGTTGCTAGGGTGTTGCTAGGTGGTTGCTATGGAGTTCTAGGTGGTTGCTAGGGTATTGCTATGGTGTTCCAAGTGGTTACTAGGGTGTTGCTAGGCAGTTGTTATGGTGTTCCAAGTGGTTGCTAGGGTGTTGCTAGGTGGTTGCTATGGTGTTCAGGTGGTTGCTAGAGTGAGGCTAGGTGGTTGCTATGGAGTTATAGGCGGTTGCTATGGTGTTGCTAGGTGGTTGCTAGGTAGTTGCTAGGTGGTTGCTATGGAGTTCTAGGCGGTTGCTATGGTGTTACTAGGTGGTTGCTATGGAGTTCTAGGTGGTTGCTAGGGTGTTGCTATGGTGTTCCAAGTGGTTGCTAGGGTGTTGCTAGGTGGTTGCTATGGTGTTCCAGGTGGTTGCTAGGTGTTGCTAGGTGGTTGCTATGGAGTAATAGGTGGTTGCTATGGTGTTGCTAGGTGGTTGCTAGGTGTTGCTAGGTGGTTGCTATGGAGTTCTAGGCCGTTGCTAAGGTGTTGCTAGGTGGTTGCTATGGAGTTTTAGGTGGTTGCTAGGTGTGTTGCTAGGTCGTTGCTATGGTGTTCCAGTTTTGGTTGCTAGGGTGTTGCTAGGTCAGTTGTTAGTGGTGTTCCAGATTGTTGCTAGGGTGTTTGCTAGGTGGTTGCTATGGTTTCCAGGTGGTTGCTAGGTGTTGCTAGTGGTTGCTATGGTGTTCTAGGTGGTTACTATGGTGTTGCTAGTGTGGTTGCTATGGGTTATAGGCGGTTGCTAGGGTGTTGCAGGCATTTTGCTATGGGTGTTCCAGTTGTGGTGGTTTGTGCTAGTGGTGCTGGTGTGCTAGGTGGTTGCTATGGTTCTAGGCAGTTGCTAGGTGTTGCTAGGTGGTTGCTAGGGTGTTGCTAGGTGGTTGCTATGGTGTTCAGGTGGTTGCTAGGGTTGCTAGGTGGTTGCTATGGAGTTATAGGCGGTTGCTAGGTGTTGCTAGGTGGTTGCTATGGAGTTCTAGGTGGTTGCTAGGGTGTTGCTATGGTGTTCCAGTGGTTGCTAGGGTGTTGCTAGGTGTTGCTATGGTGTATAGATGGTTGCTATGGTGTTGTAGTGGTTGCTAGGGTGTCAGGTGTTGCTATGGAGTTATAGCCGGTTGCTAGGGTGTTGCTAGGCATTTGTTATGGTGTTTCCAGGTGGTTGCTAGTGAATTCTAGATGGTTGCTAGGGTGTTCTAGCTGGCTGTTATGGTGTTGCTAGGTCGTTGCTATGGAGTTCGAGCCGGTTGCTAGGATATTGCTAGGGGGTTGCTATGGAGTTCGAGGCGGTTGCTAGGTCTTTACTGAGTCCAAAGTCGTGACCCATAGTTCTCTATGACAAACGGATCAAAAACGGATCAAACGGATTCCATATATGGAATATCAAACATCGACCAATCAGGAAGGGGGGCGAGGCTGATCTCCACCAATGGACAAAGGACTCTCTACCATGTCCAATGAGGCATTGCACAATTTGTGGACATTTTTTCCCTATAGATATAAATGGCAGAATGTTCAAATCTAGAGAGAGATCAGAGTACTGCTGCTAGAAGACAGACCATTGTGACATCACAAGGGTGAGAAGATAGAGCATTGTGACATCACAAAGGTGAACATTCCGCCATTCATTCTCTATGGGAAAAATTGCCCACAAAAATTCAAATATTTCAAAAACCGTTCACCCAAACTTTCCCAAAAGTAATAGCACACCATTTCCGATCAAGCCGCTCGATTTGACATATTGCCCATGTATGTGGTGCAAAAACTCTGGGAGGAGTAGCGGTCCAAAAAATGGGCGGAATAAATAATAATAATAACTAGACAATTCCTGCAGAAATTGTGAAGTGTGGTTGCCGCCAACGCAAAGTCGACTTTGTGCTGAACGGAGTGAAAAGTGGTAGGTAGTTGCTATGATGTCTGAGGCAGTTGCTAGGGTGTTGCTAGGTGGTTCTATGGAGTTTCAGGTGGTTGCTATTCAGCTCCAGGTGGTTGCTAGGGCATTGCTAGGTGGTTGCTAGGGTATGCTAAGTGGTTGCTAGGATGTTGCTAGGTGGTTGCTATGGAGTTCTAGGCGGTTGCTAGGGTGTAGCTAGGCAGTTGTTATGGTGTTCCAGGTGGTTGCTAGGGTGTTGCTAGGTGGTTGCTATGGAGTTCTAGGTGGTTGCTATGGTGTTGCTAGGTGGTTGCTATGGAGTTCTATGCTGTTGCTAGGGTGTTGCTAGGTGGTTGCTATGGAGTTCTAGGTGGTTGCTGGGGTGTTGCTAGGGTGTTGCTAGGTGGTTGCTATGGAGTTCTAGGCGGTTGCTATGGTGTTACTAGGTGGTTGCTAGGGTGTTGCTAGGTGGTTGCTATGGAGTTCTAGGCAGTTGCTATGGTGTTGCTTGGTGGTTGCTATGGAGTTCTAGGCCGTTGCTAGGGTGTTGCTAGGTGGTTGCTATGGTGTTCCAGGTGGTTGCTAGGGTGTTGCTAGGTGGTTGCTATGGAGTTCTAGGCGGTTGCTATGGTGTTGCTAGGTGGTTGCTATGGAGTTCTAGGCGGTTGCTAGGGTGTTGCTAGGTGGTTGCTATGGAGTTCTAGGTGGTTGCTATGGAGTTTGGCTAGGGTTGCTAGGTTTGCTAAGTAGGCGTTGCTAGGGTGTTGCTAGGTGGTTGCTATGGAGTTCTAGGGTTGCTAGGTGTTGCTGGTGGTTGCTATGGAGTTCTAGGCGTTGCTAGGGTGTTGCTAGGGTTGTTATGGAGTTCTAGGTGGTTGCTAGGGTGTTGCTAGGTGGTTGCTATGGAGTTCTAGGGGTTGCTAGGGTGTTGCTAGGTGGTTGCTATGGAGTTCTAGGTGGTTGCTAGGGTGTTGCTAGGTGGTTGCTATGGTATTCTAGTGGTTGCTAGGATGTTGCTAGGTGGTTGCTATGGAGTTCTAGGGGTTGCTAGGGTGTTGCTAGGTGGTTGCTTGGAGTTCTAGGCGGTTGCTAGGGTGTTGCTAGGTGTGTTGTCTATGGAGTTCTAGGCGGTTGCTAGGGTGTTGCTAGGTGGTTGCTATGGAGTTCTAGGTGTTGCTAGGGTGTTGCTAGGGGTTGCTAGGGTATTCTAGTGGTTGCTAGGATGTTGCTAGGTGGTTGCTATGGGAGTTCTAGGTGTGCTGGGTTTAGGCGTTCTATGGTGTTGCTAGGTGGTTGCTATGGAGTTCTAGGCTTGCTAGGGTGTTGCTAGGTGGTTGCTATGGAGTTCTAGGTGGTTGCTAGGGGTGTTGCTAGGGTGTTGCTAGGTGGTTGCTATGGAGTTCTAGGCGGTTGCTATGGTGTTCTAGTGGTTGCTATGGGTGTTGCTAGGTGGTTGCTATGGAGTTCTAGGCGTTGCTAGGTGTTGCTAGGTGGTTGCTATGGAGTTCTAGGTGTTGCTGTGGGTGTTGCTAGGTGGTTGCTATGGTGTTCAGGTGGTTGCTAGGGTGTTGCTTGGTGGTTGCTAGGTGTTCTAGGTGCTGGTTGCTAGGTGGTTGCTATGGGTTCTAGGTGGTTGCTAGGGTTAGTTGCTAGGTGTTGCTAGGTGGTTGCTAGGTGGTGTGCTAGGGTGTTGCTATGGGTATTAGTGGTTGCTAGGTGTTGCTAGGTGGTTGCTATGGAGTTCTAGTGGTTGCTAGGGTGTTGCTAGGTGGTTGCTATGGAGTTCTAGGTGGTTGCTAGGGTGTTGCTAGTAGTGGTTGCTATGGAGTTCTAGGTGGTTGCTAGGGTGTTGCTAGGTGGTTGTGCTATGGAGTTCTAGGCGTGTTGCTAGGGTGTTGCTAGGTGGTTGCTATGGAGTTCTAGGTGGTTGCTAGGTGTTGCTAGGGGTTGCTAGGAGTTCTAGTGGTTGCTAGGTGTTGCTAGGTGGTTGCTATGGAGTTTAGGGGTTGCTAGGTGTTGCTAGGGGTTGCTAGGGTGTTAGGGTGCTAGGTGTTGCTAGTGCATGGAGTTCTAGGAGGTGCTAGGCTTTACTGGTCCATGAGCACCCATGTTCTCTATGACAAACGGTTCAAAAGTTATGAAATATCAAACATCGGCCAATCAGGAAGGGGGCAAGGCTAATCTACACCAATGGACAAAGGACTCTCTACCATGTCCAATGAGGCATTGTACAATTTGAGGGCAATTTTTCCGCATAGAGATGAATGGCAGAATGTTCAAATCTAGAGAGAGACCAGAGTACTGCTGCTAGAAGACAGGGCATTGTGACATCACAAGGGTGAGAAGACAGAGCATTGTGACATCACAAGGGTGAACATTCCGCCATTCATTCCCTATGGGGAAAAATTGCCCACAAAAATTCAAATTTTTCAAAAACAACCAATCTTTCCACAAAGTAATAGCACACCATTCCCGATCAAGCCGCTCGATTTGACATATTGCACGTGTATGTGCTGCGAAAACTCTGGGAGGAGTAGCGGTCCAAAAAACAGGCGGAAAGAATAAAATAAAATAAATAATAATAATAAATGGCAATAATATGTGTAGTTGCCCTAAGGCAACACACAATAATAATTGTGCAATTATAGTGTAGTTGCCCTAAGGCAACCACACTAACTAGACAATTCCTGCAGAAATTGTGAAGTGTGGTTGCCGCCAATGCAAAGTCGACTTTCTACTGAAAAGAGTGAACAGTGGAAGGTAGTTGCTATGATGTTCTGGTGGTGACTTTGGGTTTTAGGTTGTGTCAGGTGTGCTAGGATGTTGCTAGAGTTGAGGCTGTTGCTAGGTGTTGCTAGGTGGTTCTATGGAGTTCTAGGCGTTGCTAGGTGTTGCTAGGTGTTGCTAGGTGTTCCAGGTCTGTTGCTAGGATGTTGCTAGGTGGTTGCTAGAGTTATAGGTGTTGCTAGGGTTGCTAGAGTTGTTTATGGTGTTCCAGCTAGGTTGATAGGTGTTGCTAGGTGGTTGCTATGGTGTTCCAGTGGTTGCAGGTGTTGCTAGGTGGTTGCTATGGAGTTCTAGGCGTTGCTAGGTGTTGCTAGTGGTTGCTATGGATTCTAGGTGTTCTAGTGTTGCTAGGTGGTTGCTATGGGTGTTGCTAGTTTGCTAGGTGTTTCTAGGTGGTTGCTATGGAGTTCTAGGCGTTGCTAGGGTTTGCTAGGTGGTTGCTATGGAGTTCTAGGTGGTTGCTAGGGTGTTGCTAGGTGGTTGCTATGGAGTTCTAGGCCGTTGCTAGGGTGTTGCTAGGTGGTTGCTATGGAGTTCTAGGTGGTTGCTAGGTGGTTGCTATGGAGTTCTAGGCGGTTGCTATGGTGTTGCTAGTGGTTGCTATGGAGTTCTAGGCGTTGCTATGGTGTTGCTAGGTGGTTGCTATGTAGTTCTAGGTGGTTGCTAGGGTGTTGCTAGGTGGTTGCTATGGAGTTCTAGGTGGTTGCTAGGGGGTTGCTAGGGTCTATTTAGTGGTTGCTAGGTGTTGCTAGGTGGTTGCTATGGAGTTCTAGGTGGTTGCTATGGTGTTGCTAGGTGGTTGCTATGGAGTTCTAGGTGGTTGCTAGGTGTTGCTAGGTGGTTGCTATGGAGTTCTAGGGGTTGCTATGGTGTTGCTAGGTGGTTGCTATGGAGTTCTAGGCGGTTGCTAGGGTGTTGCTAGGTGGTTGCTATGGAGTTCTAGGTGTTCCTATGGTGTTGCTAGGGGGTTTCTAGGTATTCGAAGTGGTTGCTAGGTGTTGCTAGGTGGTTGCTATGGAGTTCTAGGTGGTTGCTATGGTGTTGCTAGGTGGTTGCTATGGAGTTCTAGGCCGTTGCTAGGGTGTTGCTAGGTGGTTGCTATGGAGTTCTAGGTGGTTGCTAGGGTGTTGCTAGGTGGTTGCTATGGAGTTCTAGGCGGTTGCTAGGGTGTTGCTAGGTGGTTGCTATGGAGTTCTAGGTGGTTGCTAGGGTGTTGCTAGGTGGTTGCTATGGAGTTCTAGGTGGTTGCTAGGGTGTTGCTAGGGGGTTGCTAGGTATTCGAAGTGGTTGCTAGGATGTTGCTAGGTGGTTGCTATGGAGTTCTAGGTGATTGCTATGGTGTTGCTTGGTGGTTGCGATGGAGTTCTAGGCCGTTGCTAGGGTGTTGCTAGGTGGTTGCTATGGAGTTCTAGGTGGTTGCTAGGGTGTTGCTAGGGTGTTGCTAGGTGGTTGCTATGGAGTTCTAGGCGGTTGCTAGGGTGTTGCTAGGTGGTTGCTATGGAGTTCTAGGTGGTTGCTAGGGTGTTGCTAGGCGGTTGCTATGGAGTTATAGGCGGTTGCTAGGGTGTTGCTAGGGTATTCTAGGTGGTTGCTAGGATGTTGCTAGGTGGTTGCTATGGAGTTATAGGTGGTTGCTAGGGTGTTTCTAGGGGGTTGCTAGGGTATTCTAAGTGGTTGCTATGGTGTTGCTAGGTGGTTGCTATGGAGTTCTAGGTGGTTGCTAGGGTGTTGCTAGGTGGTTGCTATGGAGTTCTAGGCCGTTGCTAGGGTGTTGCTAGGTGGTTGCTATGGAGTTCTAGGGTGTTGCTAGGGTGTTGCTAGGTGGTTGCTATGGAGTTCTAGGCGGTTGCTAGGGTGTTGCTAGGTGGTTGCTATGGAGTTATAGGCGGTTGCTAGGGTGTTGCTAGGCGGTTGCTATGTAGTTATAGGTGGTTGCTTGTGTGTTGTTAGGTGGTTGCTATGGAGTTCTAGGCCGTTGCTAGGGTGTTTTAGGTGGTTGCTAGGGTGTTGCTAGGGGGTTGCTATGGAGTTCTAGGCGGTTGCTAGGTCTTTACTGAGTCCAATGACGCGACCCATAGTTCTCTATGACAAACGGTTCAAAAGTTATGAAATATCAAACATCGGCCAATCAGGAAGGGGGGCGAGGCTGATCTCCACCAATGGACAAAGGACTCTCTACCATGTCCAATGAGGCATTGCACAATTTGTGGGCAATTTTTCCCCATAGAGATGAATGGCCGAATGTTCAAATCTAGAGAGAGACCAGAGTACTGCTGCCAGAAGACAGGGCATTGTGACATCACAAGGGTGAGAAGACAGAGCATTGTGACATCACAAAGGTGAACATTCCGCCATTCATTCTCTATGGGAAAAATTGCCCACAAAAATTCAAATTTTTCAAAAACCGTCCACCCAAACTTTCCAAAAAGTAATAGCACACCATTCCCGATCAGGCCGCTCGATTTGACATATTGCACGTGTATGTGGTGTGAAAACTCTGGGAGGAGTAGCGGTCCAAAAAATGGGTGGAATAATAATAATAATAATAATAAAGAATATGTGCAATAATAATAGTGTAGTTGCCCTAAGGCAACCACACTAATAAATGTGCTTAAGGTAGTGCCCTAAGGCAACCACACTAACTAGACAATTCCTGCAGAAATTGTGAAGTGTGGTTGCCGCCAACGCAAAGTCGACTTTGTGCTGAACGGAGTGAACAGTGGTAGGTAGTTGCTATGATGTCTGAGGCAGTTGCTAGGGTGTTGCTAGGTGGTTCTATGGAGTTCTAAGTGGTTTCATGGAATTCTAGGCGGTCGCTAGGGTGGTGCTAGGTGGTTGCTATGGAGTTTCAGGTGGTTGCTGTTGAGCTCCAGGTGGTTGCTAGGGCATTGCTAGGTGGTTGCTAGGGTATGCTAAGTGGTTGGTAGGTGGTTGCTATGGAGTTCTAGGCGGTTGCTAGGGTGTTGCTAGGCAGTTGTTATGGTGTTCCAGGTGGTTGCTAGGGTGTTGCTAGGTGGTTGCTATGGAGTTATAGCCGGTTGCTAGGGTGTTGCTAGGCATTTGCTATGGAGTTATAGGCAGTTGCTAGGGTGTTGCTAGGGTATTCTAGGTGGCTGCTAGGATGTTGCTAGGTGGTTGCTATGGAGTTATAGGCGGTTGCTAGGGTGTTGCTAGGTGGTTGCTAGCATGTTGCTAGGTTGTTGCTATAGTGTTGCTAGGCAGTTGTTATGGTGTTACAGGTGGTTGCTAGGGTGTTGCTAGGTGGTTGCTATGGTGTTCCAGGTGGTTGCTAGGGTGTTGCTAGGTGGTTGTTATGGAGTTCTAGGTGGTTGCTATGGTGTTGCTAGGTGGTTGCTTTGGAGTTATAGCTGGTTGCTAGGGTGTTGCTAGGCATTTGCTATGGTGTTCCAGGTGGTTGCTAGTGTGTTGTTGGGTGGTTGCTATGGAGTTCCAGGTGGTTGCTTGGGGGTTGCTAGGGTATTCTAGGTGGTTGCTATGAAGTTATAGGCGGTTGCTAGGGTGTTGCTAGGCAGTTGTTATGGTGTTCCAAGTGGTTGCTAGGGTGTTGCTAGGCAGTTGTTATGGTGTTCCAAGTGGTTGCTAAGGTGTTGCTAGGTGGTTGCTATGGTGTTCCAGGTGGTTGCTAGGGTGTTGCTAGGTGGTTGCTATGGAGTTCTAGGCGGTTGCTATGGTGTTGCTAGGTGGTTGCTAGGGTGTTGCTAGGTGGTTGCTATGGAGTTCTAGGCGGTTGCTATGGTGTTGCTAGGTGGTTGCTATGGAGTTCTAGGTGGTTTCTAGGGTGTTGCTAGGTGGTTGCTATTGTGTTCCAAGTGGTTGCTAGGGTGTTGCTAGGCAGTTGTTATGGTGTTCCAAGTGGTTGCTAGGGTGTTGCTAGTTGGTTGCTATGGTGTTCCAGGTGGTTGCTATGGAGTTCTAGGCTGTTGCTATGGTGTTGCTAGGTGGTTGCTAGGGTGTTGCTAGGTGGTTGCTATGGAGTTCTAGGCGGTTGCTATGGTGTTGCTAGGTGGTTGCTATGGAGTTCTAGGCCGTTGCTAGGGTGGTGCTAGGTGGTTGCTATGGAGTTCTAGGTGGTTGCTAGGGTGTTGCTAGGTGGTTGCTATGGAGTTCTAGGCGGTTGCTAGGGTGTTGCTAGGTGGTTGCTAGGGTGTTGCTAGGTGGTTGCTATGGAGTTCTAGGCAGTTGCTATGGTGTTGCTAGGTGGTTGCTATGGAGTTCTAGGCCGTTGCTAGGGTGTTGCTAGGTGGTTGCTAAGGAGTTCTAGATGGTTGCTAGGGTATTGCTAGGTGGTTGCTATGGAGTTCTAGGCGGTTGCTAGGGTGTTGCTTGGTGGTTGCTATGGAGTTCTAGGTGGTTGCTAGGGTGTTGCTAGGTCGTTGCTTTGGTGTTCCATGTGGTTGCTAGGGTGTTGCTAGGCAGTTGTTATGGTGTTCCAGATTGTTGCTAGGGTGTTGCTAGGTGGTTGCTATGGTGTTCCAGGTGGTTGCTAGGGTGTTGCTAGGCGGTTGCTAGAGTATTCTAAGTGGTTGCTAGGATGTTGCTAGGTGGTTGCTATGGAGTTTTAGGCGGTTGCTCGGGTGTTGCTAGGCAGTTGTTATGGTGTTCCAGGTGGTTGCTAGGGAGTTGCTAGGTCGTTGCTATGGTGTTCCATGTGGTTGCTAGGGTGTTGCTAGGCAGTTGTTATGGTGTTCCAGATTGTTGCTAGGGTGTTGCTAGGTGGTTGCTATGGTATTCCAGGTGGTTGCTAGGGTGTTGCTAAGTGGTTGCTATGGTGTTCTAGGTGGTTACTATGGTGTTGCTAGGTGGTTGCTATGGCGTTATAGCCAGTTGCTAGGGTGTTGCCAGGCATTTGCTATGGTGTTCCAGGTGTTTGCTAGTGTGTTGTTAGGTGGTTGCTATGGAGTTCTAGGTGGTTGCTAGGGTGTTGCTAGGGGGTTGCTATTGAGTTCTAGGCGGTTGCTAGGTCTTTACTGAGTCCAATGACGCGACCCATAGTTCTCTATGACAAACGGTTCAAAAGTTATGAAATATCAAACATCGGCCAATCAGGAAGGGGGGCAAGGCTGATCTACACCAATGGACAAAGGACTCTCTACTATGTCCAATGAGGCATTGTACAATTTGTGGGCAATTTTTCCCCATAGAGATGAATGGCAGAATGTTCAAATCTAGAGAGAGACCAGAGTACTGCTGCTAGAAGACAGGGCATTGTGACATCACAAGGGTGAACATTCCGCCATTCATTCCCTATGGGGAAAAATTGCCTACAAAAATTCAAATTTTTCAAAAACCGTGCAACCAATCTTTCCACAAAGTAATAGCACACCATTCCCGATCAAGCCGCTCGATTTGACATATTGCACGTGTATGTGGTGCGAAAACTCTGGGAGGAGTAGCAGTCCAAAAAACAGGCGGAAAGAATAATAATAATAACTAGACAATTCCTGCAGAAATTGTGATGTGTGGTTGCCGCCAACGCAAAGTCAACTTTGTGCTGAACGGAGCGAACAGTTTCTGTAGCATGAGCAGAGACATAGTATGGTATACATGATATAACATCACGGCAACGAGTTAATTTGCAACACACGTATTCAGAGCTAAATTAACCCTTCATCAATACTTGAGATCAGCGATTTACTCACGGTATGCTGTGACGAGTGACGGCGAATCATAAAGCTAGCTGGCCACTTCAGAGGGTCTTGGAAAAACGTTATATCTGCACTGCACAACCGCTCCATTTTAAAAAGCAAGACAGGGCTAGGGAGATTAATGTGATTGATTTATGGTTTTACGTTAAGTTCAGCTCATTTTTACCATTCAAATAAAAACATTTAACTGTGCTGCAATTCAGAGTTTAATCTGTCACCTTAGATACGAACTCATAGACACAGGATAGCCTACTACGTGTTAGCTAACCCAAATTTCTGGAGTTAGACCGGACCTGAAGCTGCTGCACATGTGCTGTTGACGGCGTTGTTCCAGTTTTCAGTACAGTCTGGCTTGTTTGAGAATTCGTTTATTCAGTAGCTGAGAGCATAAGCTTTCTAACCAGGTATAACAGCACGTCTATTTTTGTTTTTTAATATCGTTTTTTAGGTCAACCGAAAGCTATGTCATCATGTCATAGAACGTATTCGCTCTTTGTTAGCACTAGCATGCAAATACGCAAAGTCTGGCTTGTTTGAAAATTCGTTTATTCAGTAGCTGAGAGCATAAGCTTTCTAACCAGGTATAACAGCACGTCTATTTTTGTTTTTTTAATATCGTTTTTTTAGGTCAACCGAAAGCTATGTCATCATGTCATAGAACGTATTCGCTCTTTGTTAGCACTAGCATGCAAAGACGGAAAGTCTGGCTTGTTTGAAAATTCGTTCATTCAGTAGCTGAGAGCATAAGCTTTCTAACCAGGTATAACAGCACGTCTATTTTGTTTTTTAATATCGTTTTTTAGGTCAACCGAAAGCTATGTCATCATGTCATAGAACGTATTCGCTCTTTGTTAGCACTAGCATGCAAAGACGGAAAGTCTGGCTTGTTTGAAAATTCGTTTATTCAGTAGCTGAGAGCATAAGCTTTCTAACCAGGTATAACAGCACGTATATTGTTGGTTTTTTTATATCGTTTTTTTAGGTCAACCGAAAGTGCTCTCATTTTCGCATTAAAGCCGTTCACTGTTTGTTAGCACTAGCATTCTAAGACGCTGCATGTGACGAAACGTCGTCAACGAATTAGCGTAATGTCTCGTGAAATACTATTATTATTGAGGACTTCTGGGTATGCCTAAGCCATATGTTTGTTGATATACCTAGCTGGCAGCGTTTTCATTTGTAATTTTTCATTTTGAATATCGTTCTTTCACTTCCGCAATCAGCTATTTCCTATCCTGCCTGCTGAGACCGTAGAGCTGACCGCATCACGTGTGCAAAGCCGACCAATGCTGTAACTTCACCGTTCGCATATGAATGACGTCACCTTCTCCATTCATCTCTATGGGGAAAAATTGGGCATAAAAATTAATATTTCTCAAAAACCGTGCAGCGAAACTTTCCACAAAGTAATAGCACACGATTCCCAAAGAAGCCGGTCATTTTGACATATGGCACGTGTATGTGGTGTGAAAACTCTGGGAGGAGTAGCGGTCCAAAAAATGGGTGGAAAGATAGAATAATAAAAATAATAATATGTGCAATAATAATAGTGTAGTTGCCCTAAGGCAACCACACTAACTAGACAATTCCTGCAGAAATTGTGAAGTGTGGTTGCCGCCAAGGCAAAGTCGACTTTGTGCTGAACGGAGTGAACAGTGGTAGGTAGTTGCTATGATGTCTGAGGCAGTTATGGTGTTGCTAGGTGGTTCTATGGAGTTCTAAGTGGTTTCATAGAATTCTAGGCGGTCGCTAGGGTGGTGCTAGGTGGTTGCTAGGGAGTTTCAGGTGGTTGCTTATGAGCTCCAGGTGGTTGCTAGGGCATTGCTAGGTGGTTGCTAGGGTATGCTAAGTGGTTGGTAGGAGGTTGCTATGGAGTTCTAGGCAGTTGCTAGGGTGTTTCTAGGCAGTTGTTATGGTGTTCCAGGTGGTTGCTAGGATGTTGCTAGGTGGTTGCTATGGAGTTATAGCCGGTTGCTAGGGTGTTGCTAGGCATTTGCTATGGAGTTATAGGCAGTTGCTAGGGTGTTGCTAGGGTATTCTAGGTGGCTGCTAGGATGTTGCTAGGTGGTTGCTATGGAGTTATTGGCGGTTGCTAGGGTGTTGCTAGGTGTTGCTAGTGTTGCTAGGTTTGTTGCTAGTGTTGCTAGGCAGTTGTTATGGTGTTCAGGTGGTTGCTAGGGTGTTGCAGGTGGTTGCTATGGAGTTCTAGGTGGTTGCTAGGGTGTTGCTAGGGGTTGCTAGGGTTTCGGGGGTTGCTAGGGGTTGCTAGGGGTTGCTATGGGGTTCTAGGCTTTAGGGGGTTCAGGGGTTGCTATGGATTCTGGGGGGGCTAGGTTTTGAAAAGGGGGGTTCTTGGATTTAGGGGTTCTAGGGGGTTTGTAGGGGGCTATGGGTTCGGGGGTTTTCTAGGGGGTTTTAGGTGGTTGTAGGAGTTTTAGGGGTTCTAGGGGTTTTTTTCAGGGGTTCATGGAGTTCTGGTGGTCTAGGTTTGTAGGGGGTTTTTATGGATTCTAGGTGGTTGTAGGGGTTTTTTAGGGGTTGCTAGGGTATTCAAGGTTGCTAGGATGTTCTGGTGGGTTTTTGGATTTAGGTTTGCTATGGTGTTGCTAGGGTGGTTGCTATGGAGTTCTGGCCGTTGCTAGGTGTTGCTAGGGGGTTGCATGGAGTTTTTAGGTGGTTTTTTAGGGTGTTGCAGGGGGGCTAGGTTGGGTTTCTAGGAGTCAGGGTTTTTGGGGGGTTGCTAGGGGGGTTTTTATGGAGTTCGGTGGGTTCTAGGTGGCTAGGGGTTGCTTTGGGTTTTAGGTGGTTGCTAGGGTTTTAGGTGGTTTTATGGAGTTTTAGGGGTTGAGGGGTTTTTGGGGTTGCTAGGTGTTGCTAGGGTTCTAGGATTTA